>NC_092772.1:63667323-63967323 GCF_047496795.1 Chiloscyllium punctatum | reverse complement strand
GGAAAATATGTCTTGACATTTATTCCAGAGAACTTCGTATATCAATACGTTTCAGATACAAAAATACGTGCCAGAAGAGCAGTGAACATGTAGGGCTAATCTCATGAAAGTTAGTGGAAGAATTAAAATGGGGTTAAAAAAGCATTAGCGGGCAATAGCTTCAATAATCCAAAGACATTTTATTGGTTTATTAAGGACAAGCGAAACAATAGGGAGTATTAGGGCCCGAGGATGCAGCCTGAGGACAGAGCCAGAGAATATGTTAAACACGTGCTTCACTTTGGAGAAGCAGTTCCTGGATTCACTCAGGCCCTAATAGAGTGCTTTAAGCAAAGTGACACACAAGCTGAGGAAGAATTGGACGTTTATGCAGGATAAAAAGTGGCAAATCCCTAGATCCGGATGAACTGTACCCTAGGCTGATGTGGAAGATGAGGGAAGAGTTTGCAGACTCCTAAAATCATTGTGTTTTTTTTTATTTGGGATCTGGCCACAGAGTTGGTGTGATTGAATTTAATGTAGTTTCAAATTCCACACAGTGTGAGAAAAAAAAGGTAATGGGTTTAAAGACCACCAAGTCTCACATCAGTGGGAGGAAAACAACTGTAGAAAATTGTGAAGGCTGATGAGGCTCGATCACTAAATATCTTCAAGGCTGAGATGGACAGATTTTTAAACAAGTGTTATGGGGAAAATGTAGGAAAGTGGAATGGAGGGTTGTCAGAATAAATATATGCAAATTGAAAGGAAAAAACAGACAGTGAGCGGATCGGCATACTGTCGCTCATATGTCCAAAGGTAAACTTTTTTTCTCAATAGCCTGTATTCAGTGAAATTTCAACCCCTTTCCCTAGGGAGTGAGACGCAGTTTGGAATGCAATCAGTAGATTCAAGGTATTCAGAAATGCAGTACTAATAGTCAGAAAAGACCAGAGGAATGCAAAAACGCGGTTTGGATGTCGGTGGAATACTTGCATCAGCGCAGACACCACTACTAGAAGGAAGACCTCAGTAAGACACCTTCCAAGGTCAAGCGGTGACCTGCACTGACGAAGAGGTCATTATGTGCCTGGTGTCAAGGAGTGCTTCAGACCCTAACACTTTTTCCCTGCAGTGTCTCCCTCCTTCCCTCGCCAAAACTAAATGTGGATTTGTCCATAGATATGCTGCCAGTAGCAGAGTAGGTAGTCGTGCTTTGATTTGATTGGTTTCAGTGAGCAGCAGCTCAACAAAAGGTACAGATAAGCTCAGGTAAACTCCTTTGAACTCTAGTCTTACAGCAGTCGAGATGGCAGTTAGGGCAGTCGCATGTTCCTCCTGCAGGATGTGGCAGTTCAGGGAGGCTTCAACTTCGTGATGAATACACGTGTTTGGGAAGTGCACCCAGCTCCAGGTGCTCGGAGACACGTTCGGGAGATGGAGCTGGATGTACTCCGAATCATCTGAGTTACTGAGAACTACATAGAAAAGGTTGAAGATGCTAAAGAGATGTGAATGCAAGTCTGGAGATGTCACAGAGGTAGGAACGCAAGGCTGGAGATGTTACACAGAGAGGAAAGCAAGGCTGGAGATGATACAGAGATAGGAAAGCAAGGCTGGAGATGTTACAGAGAAAAGCAAAGCTAGAGATGTTACAGAGATAGGAAAGCCAGGCTGGAGATGTTATAGAGACAGAAAAGCAAATCTGGCGACAATATAGAGATAGGAAAGCAAGGCCGGAAATGATACAGAGATAGGAAAGCAAGGCAGGAGATGTTGCAGAGATAGGAAAGCAAGGCTGGAGATGTTGCAGAGATAGGAAAGCAAGGCTGGAGATGTTACAGAGATAGGAAAGCAAGGCTGGAGATGTTACAGAGATAGGAAAGCAAGGCTGGAGATGTTACAGAGATAGGAAAGCAAGGCTGGAGATGTTACAAAGACAGGAAAGCAAGGCTGGAGATGTTACAGAGATAGGAAAGCAAGGCTGGAGATGTTACAGAGATAGGAAAGCAAGGCTGGAGATGTTACAGAGAAAGGAAAGCAATGCTTGAGATGTTACAAAGACAGGAAAGCAAGGCTGGAAATGTTACAGAGATAGGAAAGCAATGCTTGAGATGTTACAAAGACAGGAAAGCAAGGCTGGAAATGTTACAGAGATAGGAAAGCAAGGCTGGAGATTTTACAGAGAGAGAGGAAAGCAAGTCTGGAGATTTTGGAAAGACAGGAAAGCAAGGCTGGAGATGGTACAGTCATAGGAAAGCAAGGCTAGATATGTTACAGAGAAAGGAAAGCAAGGCCAGAGATGATACAGAGATAAGAAATCATGATTGGATATGTTACAGAGAAAGGAATGCAAGGCTGGAGATGTTACAGAGATAGGAAAGCAAGGCCGGAGATGATACAGAGAGTGGAAAGCAAGGCTAGAGATGTTGTGGAGAGAGAGAAAAGCAAGGATGGAGATGTTACAGAGATATTAAAGCAAGGCCAGAGATGATGCAAACACAAGGCTAGAGATGTTACAGAATTGGGAATGCAAGTCTGGAGCGGTTACAGAGATGTGAAAGCAAAGCTGGAGATGTCACAGAGACAGGAAAGCAAGGCTGGAGACGTTACAGTAATAGGAAAGCAAGGCTTGAGATGTTACAGAGACAGGAAAGCAAGTCTGGATACGATACAGAGATAGGAAAGCAAGGCTGGAGATGATGCAGTGATAGGAAATCAAGGCTAGAGATGTTACAGAAAAAGGAAAGCAAGGATGGAGATGTTACCGAGAAAGGAAAGCAGGGCCGGAGATGTTACAGAGTAAGGAAGGGAAGGCAGGACATTTTACAGAGATAGGAAAGCAAGGCGAGAGATATTACAGAGATAGGAAAGCAAGGCTGGAGATGTTACAGAGATAGGAAAGCAATGCTTGAGATTTTACAGAAAATGGAAAGCAATGCTTGAGATGTTACAGAGATATGAAAACAAGGCCAGAGATGATACAGAGATACAAACACAAGGCTAGAGATGTTACAGAGCTGGGAAAGCAAGTCTGAAGATTTTACAGAGACAGGAAAGCAATGCTGGAGATGTTACTGAGATAGGAACGCAAGGCTGGAGATGTTACAGAGAGAGAGGAAAGCAAGTCTGGAGTTGTTGCACAGACAGGAATGCAAGGTTGCAGATGTTTCAGTGATCGGAAAGCAAGGCGAGATATGTTACAGAAAAAGGAAAGCAAGGCCAGAGATGATACAGAGATAGGAAAGCAAGGCTGGAGATGTTACCGAATAAGGAAGGGAAGGCAGGAGATTTGACCGAGATAGGAAAGCAAGGCTAGAGATATTACAGAGAGAGGCAAGCAAGGCTGGAGATGTTACAGAGAAAAGAAAGGAAGGCATGACATTTAAAGAGATAGGAAAGCAAGGCTAGAGATGCTACAGAGAAAGGATATGAAGGCAGGAGATTTTACAGAGATAGGAAAGCAAGGCTGGAGAAGTTACAGTGATAGGAAAGCAAGGCTAGAGATTTTACAGAAAAAGGAAAGCAAGGCTGGAGACGTTACAGAGATAGGAAAGCAATGCTTGAGATGTTACAGAAAATGGAGAGCAATGCTGGAGATGTTACAGAGATATGAAAGCAAGGCCGTAGATGATACAGAGATAAAAACACAAGGCTCGAGATGTTACAGAGTTGGGAAAGAAAGTATGGAGCGGTTACAGAGATGTGAAAACAAGGCTGGAGATGTTACAGGGGTAGGAAAGCATTCTGGAGACGATACAGATATAGGAAAGCAAGGCTTGAGATGCTGCAGAGATTGGAAAGTAAGGCTGGTGATCGTACAGAGCTGGGAAAGCAAATCTGGAGATTTTACAGAGATAGGAAAGCAATGCTGGAGATGTTACAGAGACACAAAAGCAAGGTTGGAGATGTTACAGAGATAGGAAAGCAAGGCTAGAGATGTTGTGGAGGGAGAGGACAGCAAGACTAGAGATGTTACATAGAGAGGAATGCAAATCTGGAGATGTTACATAGAGAGGAATGCAAATCTGGAGATGTTACATAGAGAGGAATGCAAATCTGGAGATGTTACGTAGAGAGGAATGCAAATCTGGAGATGTTACAGAGAGAGGAATGCAAATCTGGAGATGTTACATAGAGAGGAATGCAAATCTGGAGATGTTACATAGAGAGGAATGCAAATCTGGAGATGATACATAGAGAGGAATGCAAATCTGGAGATGTTACATAGAGAGGAATGCAAATCTGGAGATGTTACATAGGGAGGAATGCAAATCTGGAGATGTTACATAGAGAGGAATGCAAATCTGGAGATGTTACAGAGAGAGGAATGCAAATCTGGAGATGTTACATAGAGAGGAATGCAAATCTGGAGATGTTACAGAGAGAGGAATGCAAATCTGGAGATGTTACATAGAGAGGAATGCAAATCTGGAGATGTTACATAGAGAGGAATGCAAATCTGGAGATTTTACAGAGATGTGAAAGCAAGGCTGGAGATGTTACGGAGAGAGAGGAAAATCTGCAGATGATACAGAGATAGGAAGGCAACGCTGGAGATGTTACAGAGAAAGGAAAGGAAGGCCGTAGATGATACAGAGATAACAACACAAGGCTCGAGCTGTTACAGAGTTGGGAAAGAAAGTATGGAGCGGTTACAGAGATGTGAAAACAAGGCTGGAGATGTTACAGGGGTAGGAAAGCATTCTGAAGACGATACAGATATAGGAAAGCAAGGCTTGAGATGCTGCAGAGATTGGAAAGTAAGGCTGGTGATCGTACAGAGCTGGGAAAGCAAATCTGGAGATTTTACAGAGATAGGAAAGCAATGCTGGAGATGTTACAGAGATACAAAAGCAAGGTTGGAGATGTTACAGAGATAGGAAAGCAAGGCTAGAGATGTTGTGGAGGGAGAGGAATGCAAATCTGGAGATGTTACATAGAGAGGAATGCAAATCTGGAGATGTTACAGAGAGAGGAATGCAAATCTGGAGATGTTACATAGAGAGGAATGCAAATCTGGAGATGTTACAGAGAGAGGAATGCAAATCTGGAGATGTTACATAGAGAGGAATGCAAATCTGGAGATGATACATAGAGAGGAATGCAAATCTGGAGATGTTACATAGGGAGGAATGCAAATCTGGAGATGTTACATAGGGAGGAATGCAAATCTGGAGATGTTACAGAGAGAGGAATGCAAATCTGGAGATGTTACAGAGAGAGGAATGCAAATCTGGAGATGTTACATAGAGAGGAATGCAAATCTGGAGATTTTACAGAGATGTGAAAGCAAGGCTGGAGATGTTACGGAGAGAGAGGAAAATCTGCAGATGATACAGAGATAGGAAGGCAACGCTGGAGATGTTACAGAGAAAGGAAAGGAAGGCAGGAGATTTTACAGAGATAGGAAAGCAAGGCTGCAGATGTTCCAGAGATACAAAAGTAAGGATGGAGATGTTGTGGAGAGAGAGGAAAGCAAGACTAGAGATTTTACAGAAAAAGGAAAGCAAGGCTGGAGATGGTACAGAGATTGGAAAGGAAGGCTAGAGATGTTACAGAGAGAGGAAAGCAAGGCTACAGATGTTACAGAGAAACAAAAGCAAGGCTAGAGATGTTACAGAAAAAGGAAAGCAAGGCTGGAGATGTTACCGAGAAAGGAAAGCAGGGCCAGTGATGTTACAGAGTAAGGAAGGGAACGCAGGAGATTTTACAGAGATTGGAAAGCAAGGCTAGAGATGTTACAGAGATAGAAAAGCAAGGCTGGAGATGTTACAGTGTAAGGAAGGGAAGGCAGGAGATTTTACAGAGATAGGAAAGCAAGGCTAGCGATATTACAGAGAGTGGAAAGCAAGGCAAGAGATGTTACAGAGAGAGGAAGGCAAGGCTGGAGATGTTACAGAGTAAGGAAAGCAAGTCTGGATAAGATACAGTGATAGGAAAGCAAGTCTGCAGATGTTACCGTGATAGGAAAGCAAGGCTAGAGATGTTACAGAGAGAGGAAAGCAAGGCTAGAGATGTTACAGAGAGAGGAAAGCAAGGCTGGAGAAGTTACAGAGATACAAAAGCAAGGCTGGAGATGTTGCAGAGAGATAGGAAAGCAAGGCTGGAAATTTGACAGAGTAAGGAAGGGAAGGCAGGAGATTTTACAGAGATAGGAAAGCAAGGCTAGCGATATTACAGAGAGTGGAAAGCAAGGCTAGAGATGTTACAGAGAAAGGATATGAAGGCAGGAGATTTTACAGAGATAGGAAAGCAAGGCTGGATATGTTGCAGAGATATGAAAGCAAGGCTGGAGACGATACAGAGATACAAACACAAGGCTAGAGATGTTACAGAGTTTGGAAAGCCAGTCTGGAGCGGTTACAGAGATGTGAAAACAAGGCTGGAGATGTTACAGAGATAGGAAAGCATTCTGGAGACGATACAGACATAGGAAAGCAAGGCTGGAGATGTTGCAGAGATTGGAAAGCAAGGCTGGTGATCGTACAGAGCTGGGAAAGCAAGTCTGGAGATTTTACAGAGATAGGAAAGCAATGCTGGAGATGTTACAGAGATAGGAAAGCAAGGTTGGAGATATTGCGGAGAGACAGGAAAGCAAGGCTGGAGATGTTACAGAGTAAGGAAGGAAAGGCAGGAGATTTTACAGAGATAGGAAAGCAAGGTTGGAGATGTTGCGGAGAGATAGTAAAGCAAGGCAGGATATGTTACAGAGATAGGAAAGCAAGGCAGGATATGTTACAGAGATAGGAAAGCAAGGCTAGCTATGTTACAGACAGAGGAAAGCAAGGCTGGAAATGTTACAGAGACAGGAAAGCAATGCTTGAGATGTTACAGAGATATGAAAGCAAGGCCGGAGATGATACAGAGATACAAACACAAGGCTAGAGATGTTACAGAATTGGGAAAGCAAGTCTGGAGCGGTTACATAGATGTGAAAACAAGGCTGGAGATGTTACAGAGATAAGAAAGCAAGGCTGGAGATGTTGCATTAGGGAAAGCAAGTCAGGAGATTTTACAGAGACAGGAAAGCAAGGCTGGAGACGTTACAGAGAAACAAAAGCAAAGGCTGGAGATGTTACAGAGAGAGGAACGCAAGGCTGGAGACATTACAGAGAAACAAAAGCAAAGGCTGGAGATGTTACAGAGAGAGGAAAGCAAGACTAGAGATGGTGCAGAGATAGGAAAGCAAGGCGAAAGACATTACAGAAAAAGGAAAGCAAGGCTGGAGATGTTACTGAGAAAGGAAACAGGGCCGGACATTTTACAGAGTAAGGAAGGTAAGGCAGGAGATTTTACAAAGATAGAAAAGCAAGGCGAGAGATATTACAGAGAGAGGAAAGCAAGGCTGAAGATGTTACAGAGAGAGGAAAGCAAGACTAGAGATTTTTCAGAAAAAGGAAAGCAAGGCTGGAGATGTTACAGAGAGAGGAAAGCAATGCTGGAGAGTTTACAGAGATAGAAAAGCAAGGCTGGAGATGTTACAGAGATAGAAAAGCAAGGCTAGCGATGTTACAGAGAGAGGAAAGCAAGGCTGGAGATGTTACTGAGAAAGGAAAGGAAGGCAACAGATTTTACAGAGATCGGAAAGCAAGGCTAGAGGTGTTACAGAGATACAAAAGCAAGGCTGGAGACGTTGCGGAGAGAGAGGACAGCAAGGCTGGAGATATTACATAGAGAGGAATGCAAATCTGGAGATATTACGGAGAGAGAGGAAAATCTGGAGATGATTCAGAAATAGGAAGGCAACGCTGGAGATGTTACAGTGATAGGCAGGCAAGGCGAGAGATTTTACAGAAAAAGGAAAGCAAGGCTGGAGATGTCACCCAGACAGGAAAACAATGCTGGAGATGTTGCAGAGATAGGAAAGCAAGGCTGGAGATGTTACAGTGATAGGAAAGCAAGACCGGAGACGATACAGAGATAGGAAAGCAAGGATGGAGATGTTACAGAGAGAGGAAAACAATGCTGGAGATGTTGCAGAGATAGGAAAGCAAGGCTAGAGATGTCACAGAGAGAGGAAAGCAAGGCTGGAGATGTTACAGAGAAAGGAAAGGAAGGCAGGAGATTTTACAGAGATACGAAAGCCAGACTAGAGATGTTACAGTGATAGGAAAGCAAGACCGGAGACGATACAGAGATAGGAAAGCAAGGATGGAGATGTTACAGAGAGAGGAAAACAATGCTGGAGATGTTGCAGAGATAGGAAAGCAAGGCTAGAGATGTCACAGAGAGAGGAAAGCAAGGCTGGAGATGTTACAGAGAAAGGAAAGGAAGGCAGGAGATTTTACAGAGATACGAAAGCCAGACTAGAGATGTTAGAGATACAGAGATACAAATGCAAGGCTAGAGATGTTGCGGAGAGAGAGGAAAGCAAGGCCGCAGAAGATACACAGAGAGAGGAAAGCAAGGCTGGATATGTTACAGTGATAGGAAAGCAAGACTAGAGATATTACAGAGAGAGGAAAGCAAGACTAGAGTAATTACAGAGAGAGGAAAGCAAGGCTGGAGATGTTCCAGAGAAAGGAAAGGAAGGCAGGAGATTTTACAGAGATACGAAAGCAAGACAAGAGATGTTACAGAGATACAAATGCAAGGCTAGAGCTGTTGCAGAGAGAGAGGAAAGCAAGGCTAGAGATTTTACAGAAAAAGGAAAGCAGGGCTGGAGATGTTACAGAGTTAGGAAAGCAAGGGTAGGGATGTTACAGAGAGAGGAAAGCAAGGCTGGAGATGTTACAGTGATAGGAAATCAAGGCTGGAGATGTTCCAGAGTTAGGAAAGCAAGGGTAGGGATGTTACAGAGAGAGGAAAGCAAGGCTGGAGGTGTTACAGTGATAGGAAAGCAAGGCTGGAGATGTTACAGTGATCGGCAGGCAAGGCTAGAGATTTTACAGAAAAAGGAAAGCAAGACTGGATATGTTACAGAGATAGGAAAGCAAGGCTAGAGATGTCACAGAGAGAGGCAAGCAAGGCTGGAGATGTTACAGAGAGAGGAAGGCAAGGCTGGAGATGTTACAGAGAGAGGAAAGGATGGCAGGAGATTTTACAGAGACAGAAAAACAAGGCTAGAGATATTACAGAGATACAAAAGCAAGACTAGAGATGTTACAGAGATAGGAAAGCAATGCTGGAGGTGTTGCAGAGAACGAAGGAACGAGATTGTACAGAGATATGAAAGCAAGACTAGAGATGTTACAGAGATACAGAGATACAAATGCAAGGCTAGAGATGTTACAGAGATAGGAAATCAAGGCTGGAGATGTTACAGAGATAGGAAAGCAAGGCTGGAGATGTTTCATAGATAGGAAAGCAAGGCCGGAGATGTTACATAGATAGGAAAGCAAGGCTGGATATGTTACAGTGATAGGAAAGCAAGGCCGGAGATGTTACAGAGATAGGAAAGAAAGGCTGGATATGTTACAGTGATAGGAAAGCAAGGCGAGAGATGTTACAGTGATAGGAAAGCACGACCGGAGATGTTACAGAGAGAGGAAAGCAAGTCTGGAGACGATACAGAGATAGGAAAGCAAGGATGGAGATGTTACAGAGATAGGAAAACAATGCTGGAGATGTTGCAGAGATCGGAAAGCAAGGCTGAAGATGTTACAGTTAGGAATGCAAGGCTAGGGATGTTACAGAGAGAGGAAAGCAAGGCTGGAGATGTTACAGAGATAGGAAAGCCAGGTTAGAAATGTTGCAGAGATCGGAAAGCATGACTGGAGATGTTACAGAGAGAGGAAAGCAAGTCTGGAGACGATAAAGAGATAGGAAAGCAAGGCTGCATATGTTACTTTGATAGGAAAGCACGGCTGGAGATGTTACAGTGATTGGAAAGCAAGGATCAAGATGTTACAGAGTTAGGAATGCAAGGCTAGAGATGTTACAGAAAACGGTAAGCAAGGCTGGAGATGTTACTGAGAAAGGAAAGGAAGGCAGAAGATTTTACAGAGATCGGAAAGCAAGGCTAGAGGTGTAACAGAGATACAAAAGCAAGGCTGGAGACGTTGTGGAGAGAGAGGACAGCAAGGCTGGAGATGTTACATAGAGAGGAATGCAAATCTGGAGATGTTACAGAGATGTGAAAGCAAGGCTGGAGATGTTACGGAGAGAGAGGAAAGTCTGGAGATGATACAGAGATAGGCAGGCAAGGCGAGAGATTTTACAGAAAAAGGAAAGCAAGGCCAGAGATGTCACAGAGATAGGAAAGGAAGGCTGGAGATGTTACAGAGAGAGGAAAGGATGGCAGGAGATTTTACAGAGATAGAAGAACAAGGCTAGAGATATTACAGAGATACAAAAGCAAGACTAGAGATGTTACAGTGCTAAGAAAACAAGGCTGGAGATGTTACAGAGATAGGAAAGCACGACCGGAGATGTTACAGAGATAGGAAAGCACGACCGGAGATGTTACAGAGATAGGAAAGCACGACCGGAGATGTTACAGAGATAGGAAAGCAAGACTGGAGATGTTGTGGAGAGAGGAAAGCAAGGCTGGAGACTTTACAGAGAAAGGAAAGGAAGACAGGAGATTTTACAGAGATACAAAAGCAAGGCCGGAGATGATACAGAGATACAAACGCAAGGCTAGAGACTTTACAGAGAAAGGAAAGGAAGGCAGGAGATTTTACAGAGATACGAAAGCAAGGCTAGAGATGTTACAGAGATACGAAAGCAAGGCTGGAGATGTTACAGAGATAGGAAAGCAAGGTTGGAGATGGTACAAAGAAAGGAAAGGAAGGCAGGAGATTTTACAGAGATAGGAAAGCAAGGCTGGAGATGTTGCAGAGAGAGAGGAAAGCAAGACTGGAGATTTTACAGAGATACAAAAGCAAGTTTGGAGATGTTGCGTAGAGATAGGAGAGCAAGGCTGGAGATGTTACAGTGATTGGAAAGCAAGGCCGGAGATCATACAGAGATACAAACACAAGGCTAGAGATGTTACAGAGTTGGGAAAGCAAGTCTGGAGCGGTTACGGAGATGTGATAACAAGGCTGGAGATGTTACAGAGACAGGAAAGCATTCTGGAGACGATACAGATGTAGGAAAGCAAGGCTGGAAATGTTGCAGAGATTGGAAAGCAAGGCTGGTGATCGTACAGAGTTGGGAAAGCAAGTCTGGAGATTTTACAGAGATAGGAAAGCAAGGCTGGAGATGGTGCAGAGATAGGAAAGCATAATTGGAGATGTTACAGAGAGAGGAATGCAAGGCTGGAGGTGTTACAGAGAGAGGAAAGCAAGTCTGGATACGATACAGTGATAGGAAAGCAAGGCTGGAGACGTTACAGAAAAAGGAAAGCAAGGTTGGAGATGATATAGAGATAGGAAAGCAAGTCTGGAGATGTTGCATTGATAGGAAAGCAAGGCTGGAGATGTTACATTGATAGGAAAGGAAGGCAGGAGATTTTACAGAGATACGAAAGCAAGGCTAGAGATGTTACAGAGATACAAAAGCAAGGCTGGAGATTTTACAGAGAGAGGAAATCAAGGCTGGAGACGTTGCGGAGAGAGACGAAAGCAATGCTGGAGATGATAAAGAGATAGGAAAGCAATGCTGGAGATGTTTCAGAAATTTGAAAGCAAGGCTAGGGATGTTACAGAGAGAGGAAAGCAAGTCTGGAGACGATACAGAGATAGGAAAGCAAGGCTGGATATGTTACAGAGAGAGGAAAGCAAGGGTGGAGATGTTACAGAGATGGGAAAGGAAGGCAGGAGATTTTGCAGAGAGAGGAATGCAAGGCTAGGGATGTTACAGAGATACAAAAACAAGGCTGGATATGTTGCGAAGAGAGAGGAAAGCAAATCTGGAGTTGTTACGGAGGGAGAGGAAAGTCTGGAGATGATACAGAGATAGGAAAGCAACGCTGGAGATGTTACAGAGAGAGCAAGGCAAGGCTGGAGATGTTAGAGAGAGAGGAAAGCAAGGCTGGAGATGTTCCAGAGGTAGGAAAGCAAGGCTGGAGATTTTAGAGAGAGAGGAATCCAGTCTTGGCGATGTTACAGAGATAGGAAAGCAAGTCTGGAGAATCTATACTGAGTGGGCCACTTTAAAACCACCACCCAGAAGGCCTAGCCGCAGCATTGCTGATTGATGTGGTTGGGTTCAAACGGTCATAGCTGCTTGACTGGGTCTGCACTGGGTCAGGAAGGAACGACTGACAGGGAGAAACATACTTTACCTATTCTTCACCAATCTACCAGCTGCAGACACTTTGCATGATGACCATATTGGGAACAGTGACTACCGCACACAGTATTTCCGGAGATAAAGCCCCACTTTTATGTTGTGAAGTGTGTGTGTGCGTGATACGCATGAGCGCACATGTGAGAAATACTATCACCATTCTAAACGGAACAGATTTCAAAAAGATCTAGAACTCGGCACTGGCCTATGTGAAGTGATGTGAGTCATAACTTACAGAAGCAGATTTTTTTACTCTGCATAATTTTCACTGTCCATGCCTGGCATACGCTCCACTTTACCCTTACCATCAGGCCAGAGGATAAACCCTTGTGTGTCCGGGTATGTCCTGTACACACACAGACAAAACATCAGACAATTCAATGATTGCCCCATTGCTCTAATCCCTGTCATTAATAAATTGATGAAGATGTCATCTACAGTGGGATCAAGCAGCACTTCCTCAACACCAACCTGATCACTGAAGCTCAGTTTGGGCACTCATCCCTTGGGCTCATTGCACCCTGGGTTTAATGATGTACAACATGAAAACACACAGCTGAAATCTCGAGGGTTGGCGACAATGACTGCACTGAACAGCATCATAACTGCATTTGACCAAATGTCGTAACCAGGATTAACAGCAAAACTGGAGCAAATAGGAATCGTCTGCACTGGCTGAAGTTATATCTGAAAGGAAGGTGGCTGGGGTTGGTGGGGAGCAGACATCTCAGCTCCAGGACAGGCCTGCAGCAGTTCCTCGGAGAGGGGTTTCTGAGTAAACCTGAAGATCAAAATTGGAAAGGTAGGGCACCATACCCCGACAGGGTGATAGGGCTGCTCTCTCGTTAGACAGAGATGACTGGTGGCAGTTTAACTGCACAGTCATCATGCCTCAAGTAAGGGAGAGGACAGTACTTTAGTCACCCGAGTCAGTGCAGGAATTGAACCAACGCTGTAGGCATTAATATCTAGCTGTACAACTGATTGAGCTAACCAAGTCCTCCCTCAGCTCCGTGGGGAAGATCCTGTAACATTATTCTGCTTAGATATGTTGTTCGACAAATCTGGACCAGGTAGAACTAGAAACAAGTTTCCTAGCTTAGAGAGAGGGACAGCATCGATGAGCCATAAGAGTGCTCTTTGCCCATGGCCCAATCATAAATGACCATTCCTACACTGTAAATTCACAAGTGGGAATGTTTGCCAATGATTGGACAATGTTCAACACCATTCGTGATTTACTCAGATCCTGAAGCAGTCCTTGTCCAAATGCAACAGGACCTGGACATATGCAGGTGTGTGCTTAACAGTGACAATACCATTTGCATTACACACGTGCCAGGCAATGATTACCTCTAAAAATAGAAAATTGAACCATATCTTCCAACGTTCAATGCCACCACCATAACTGAACACCCACCTAGCAGTATCCCAGAGATTCCCGTTATCCAGAACTGGACTGACCATATAATTTCATTACCATTCCTGTGAAGGGATTATACTAAAACGTCGATTCTCCTATACCTCAGATGCTGTCTGACCGGTTGTGCTTTTGCCAGTGCCACGCTTTGATACATTTAAATTGATTGGCAACAAGAATATGTCAGGAGCTAGGAATCCTGCAGAAATAAATTACCTCATGGTTTCTGAAAGCCTGCACACCATCTATAAGACACATATTGAATGTGTGTGTGATGAAATACCCCCATTTGCCTGTGTGAATGCAGCTTCATCCCTCACCCACTGACACTCAGTGGCAGCAAAGTCTGCCATATACACGGTGCTCTGCAGAAATTTACCAAGGCTCCTTACAACATACCTCCGAAACCACGACAATCAAGAAGGGCAAGGGAAGCAGACACATGGGATCATCACCAAATTCACGTTCCATTTCAAGCCACCCACTATATTGCTGTTCTGTCAGTGTCACTGTTTCAACGTCCCTCCGGAATGCACATCTATAGCACATGGACGGCAGCGGGTCAATATGGCAGCTCACCCCCACCTTCTCAAGGACAATATGGGATGGGCAATAAATACCATCCCAATCATATTCTATGAATAAATTAAAATGAAAAATATTCATGCCCAAAGCTGGATACTGTGCTTTGGGTTTTGTGTGCTCAGGCTGGTGGGGTCCAAGCGGTACCTTGCTTTTTGTGAATAGCTGAAGGGAAATGATGTTTGAAGCAATCTGTCCATCCCTCAGATGCATGGACTACATATTCAACATCACACAGACACTGCCATTCACATCCCACATTACTGAGCTCTGAGATAGAAAGAAGCAATTCAAAATGTACTTATGTCTGACTGTAACATGTTTAAATACACAGTGATATTGTTGCCGTGAAAATGATTATGAGTGAATATTAGCAGGGAGAAAGTGAGGACTGCAGATGCTGGAGATCAGAGTCAAAAAGTGTGGTTCTGAAAAAAAACACAACCGTTCAGGGCAGCATCTGAGGAACAGGAGAGTCGACTATTCGTTCACAATACTAATACAAGGGAAGGGAAAATAGTTGCATATTTTCAAAGAGCTTGTACTTAATAATCATCTGGTCTTGGGAGTGGCAATGAGGCTCATCATTTCAATGCTCCTTCCTGTGAATTGGGCACTGTTTTCATCATATTATTGTTATAAAAGTGAACTAAATAAAGGGGCGATATAATGCTGATTGGACAATCTAAAAGTTGGTATTATGAAAGGCGATCGAAACTTCAGCAAAGAGACTTGGCTGTTCATGGTTAGAGCAATGCTGTCAACATTTACACAGACATTTCCAGCTCAAGTCGCACACAAGGTTGTTGGGCTGGGATCATACTGGCTATCAATGGAGCTGCACAATTCTGTTTGGATACTGACATTGTGGGGCTAACATACACTGGATATGGTTTTTGAGGGATTCAATGTAAGATGCCATGTGCTCCAGGAGCCCATCACCTTTATAAACACTTCATTCAGGATCGGGTCTAAGGAGCAGAATTACAGAGTTCAGGTGGCACACAGAAGAGATATATTTGCAAGACAGGGTTGTTGACAGGTCGTTGTTACAAATGTTGGACTGCATCTGGACCAGTGCTATGTTTTGGTCCAATGACCAATCTGCACCAACACACATCTCCCCGTTGTTCAGGTATGCCTCTAAGCAGAGCTGAAAACTGTTTTGCTGGAAAAGCGCAGCAGGTCAAGCAGCATCCAAGGAGCAGGAGAATTGACGTTTCGGGCATACGCCTTTCTTCAGGTTTCCTTCACACCCCGACATACCTCCCACTGTACAGTAACCATCACACCCCGACATACCTCCCACTGTACAGTAACAATCACGGCCCGACATACCTCCCACTGTACAGTAACCATCACACCCCGACATCCCTCCCACTGTACAGTAACCATCACACCCCGACATACCTCCCACTGTACAGTAACCATCACACCCCGACATACCTCCCATTGTACAGTAACCATCACACCCCGACATACCTCCCACTGTACAGTAACCATCACACCCCGACATACCTCCCATTGTACAGTAACCATCACACCCCGACATACCTCCCACTGTACAGTAACGATCACACCCCGACATACCTCCCACTGTACAGTAACCATCACGGCCCGACATACCTCCCACTGTACAGTAACCATCAAACCCCGACATACCTCCCACTGTACAGTAACCATCACACCCCGACATACCTCCCACTGTACAGTAACCATCACACCCCGACATACCTCCCACTGTACAGTAACCATCACACCCCGACATACCTCCCACTGTACAGTAACCATCACACCCCGACATACCTCCCACTGTACAGCAGCCATCACACCCCGACATACCTCCCAATGTACAGTAACCATCACGGCCCGACATACCTCCCACTGTACAGTAACCATCACACCCCGACATACCTCCCATTGTACAGTAACGATCACACCCCGACATACCTCCCTCTGTACAGTAACCATCACGGTCCGACATACCTCCCACTGTACAGTAACCATCACACCCCGACATACCTCCCACTGTACAGTAACCATCACACCCCGACATACCTCCCACTGTACAGTAACCTTCACACCCCGACATACCTCCCATTGTACAGTAACCATCACACCCCGACATACCTCCCTCTGTACAGTAACCATCACGGCCCGACATACCTCCTACTGTACAGTAACCATCACGGTCCGACATACCTCCCACTGTACAGTAACCATCGCACCCCGACATACCTCCCACTGTACAGTAACCATCACACCCCGACATACCTCCCACTGTACAGTAACCTTCACACCCCGACATACCTCCCATTGTACAGTAACCATCACACCCCGACATACCTCCCTCTGTACAGTAACCATCACGGCCCGACATACCTCCTACTGTACAGTAACCATCACATCCCGACATACCTCCCACTGTACAGTAACCATCACACCCCGACATACCTCCCACTGTACAGTAACCTTCACACCCCGACATACCTCCCATTGTACAGTAACCATCACACCCCGACATACCTCCCACTGTACAGTAACCATCAAACGCCGACATACCTCCCACTGTACAGTAACCATCACACCCCGACTTACCTCCCACTGTACAGTAACCATCACACCCCGACATACCCCCCACTGTACAGTAACCGTCACACCCCGACATACCTCCCACTGTGCAGTAACAATCACACCCCGACATACCTCCCACTGTACAGTAACCATCACACCCCGACACACCTCCCACTGTACAGTAACCATCACGGCCCGACATACCTCCCACTGTACAGTAACCATCACACCCCGACATACCTCCCTCTGTACAGTAACCATCACGGCTCGACATACCCCCCACTGTACAGTAACCGTCACACCCCGACATACCTCCCACTGTATAGTAACCATCACACCCCGACATACCTCCCACTGTACAGTAACCATCACACCCCGACATACCTCCCACTGTACAGTAACCATCACACCGCGACATACCTCCCACTGTACAGTAACCATCACACCCCGACATACCTCCCACTGTACAGTAACCATCACACCCCGACATACCTCCCACTGTACAGTAACCATCACACCCCGACATACCTCCCACTGTACAGTAACCATCACACCCCGACATACCTCCCACTGTACAGTAACCATCACACCCCGATATACCTCCCACTGTACAGTAACCGTCACGGCCCGACATACCTCCCACTGTACAGTAACCGTCACGGCCGGCCATACCTCCCACTGTACAGTAACCATCACGGTCTGACATACCTCCCACTGTACAGTAACCATCACACCCCGACATACCTCCCACTGTACAGTCACCATCACAGTCTGACAGACCTCCCACTGTACAGTAACCATCACGGCCCGACATACCTTCCACTGTACAGTAACCACCACGGCCCGATATAACTCCCACTGTACAGTAACCGTCACGAACAGCACGGTTGCTCAGTGGATTGCACTGCTCGCTCACAGCACCAAGGTCCTGGGGTGACTGTCTGTGTGGAGTTTGCACGTTCACCGTGTGTCTGTGTGGGTTTCCTCCCACAGTCCAAAGATGTGCAGATCAGGTGAATTGGCCATAATTAATTTCCCGTAGTGTTAGGTGCTTTAGCCAGAGGGAAATGAGTCTGGGTTGATTACTCCTCTGAGGGTTGTTGTGGACTATTTGGGCTGATGGGCCTGTTTCCACACTGTAGGGAATCTAATCTACTCTTCAAGGTTCAATTCAGGAATATGATGGAATAATCATTTGTCTGAATGAGTGCAGCTCCAACAGTACTCTAATATGGACTTAGTCGTGATAGGCAGTTGTGTGGGGAACATCATGTCTCACAAACTTGATTGAA
Source organism: Chiloscyllium punctatum (assembly GCF_047496795.1). Classification (NCBI taxonomy): domain Eukaryota; kingdom Metazoa; phylum Chordata; class Chondrichthyes; order Orectolobiformes; family Hemiscylliidae; genus Chiloscyllium; species Chiloscyllium punctatum. The sequence goes on along the minus strand of NC_092772.1, from coordinate 63,949,296 downwards.
CATTTTGAGGAAGTGACAAAGTTGATTGATGAGGGTATGGGGCTGGATGTTGCCATTTGGACCTGATCAAGGCCTTTGATGTAGTTCCTTATGGCAGGAAGGTGAAGTGAAAGGGGATCAGCGGTCAGTTAGTAAGATGGATAGAGAACTACTTGGTCATAGACTAAAGAGTAATAGTGGAACAGTGTTTTGTGATTGGAGACCTGTAAATAGATTAGCGGAGTTGCAGATTGTGAGGATCATTGCCAGAGAATACAGTAGGATATAGGTCAGCTGCAGACTTGGACAGAGAAAATACAGATGTAACTTTATCTAGACAACTGTGTCGTGATGCGTTTTAGAAAGTCTAATGCAGGAGGGAAATGTACAGTGGATGGAAAAACTACTGATTGCATCAGCATCCGAAAGGATCTTGGTGTACAGCTCCACAGTTCCCTGAAAGTGGTAACACGGGCGGATAGGGTGATCAAGAAGACTGACGGCAAACTTGCAGACAGGCATCAGAGCATACAGTATGAAAATTAGCAGGTCATATTGCAGCTGTAGAGAAGCTTAGTTCGGGAACAGTTAGAATATTGTGTACAGTACTGGTTGCCACACCAGCAGAACGATTTGGTAGTGTTGGAGAGGGTATGGAAAAGGTTTCCCAGGATGTTGCCTGGTTTGGAGGGTATTAGTCAGAAGGAGAAATTGAACAAACATGGTTTGTTTGCACCTGGTATCATTGGCTATGGGGCTACCTGATAGATATTTACACAATTATCAGAGGCATAGATAGAAGGATAGTTAGAAGCTTTTTTTCCCAGAGTAGAAATTTCAATTACTCAAGACCGTAGGTTTTTGGTAAAGGGGAGAAAGTTTAGGAGATATGATCAGCAAGGTTTATTTTGCTTTTCCAGACAGAATGTGCAAGTGCCTGGAATGCAGTGATAGAGGGGAAGAAGCCAATATAGCAAGGTTTAGGAGGGATCTTGGCACAAGTATGAGTAAGTAGGAAACAGAATGACATGGGGGTGTCGGAGCAAAAGCGTTCTTTTGAACTTTAGAACGGCATCATGTATCAGTGTGGTCTTGCTGGGATGAAGGGCCTGTTCCTGTGCTGGACTGATCTCGAAAACAAGGGAGTGGCGAGATGTTGACTGAATGATTACTGATGATCAACAGCCACATTCAGTGAGTCTATCCTCAACAACTTGCAGTTTCATATCCTCCCTCCCACAGTAGGGAAACTCAATATGGAGAATTTGACGTAAAAGTCCGAGCTGGTAACTGGTGACTCCATCTCGCCCCGCGCTCCTACGGCCTTCTATCTTGGACATCAACGTCTTGGTGGACACTGCACTTAGAGAAGCTGCATGTAATCCACACTCACCAATGCTGACATCTGACACGTCAGCCTCACCACGCCATCCCAGAATATCTCCGTCCCACTGACAGTATACATTTGTACTTCAATGCTGCAGCTCAGGGTCCACTGACAACTCTCATTGCAATGCCGCTGCAAGGCCACTGTGCTCAGGGACACACCCAGCTCATGGACTATCCCTCTGGGCTGCTCACTCCGTGTTTGTACACACTCAATGATGCTGCAAGGACACTGTACTCAGGGACACACCCAGTTCATGGACCGTCCCTCTGGGCTACTGACTCTGTGTTTGTACACATTCACTTTGAGCTGACTTGAATGCTGACAGAATTATTGCCTTGCCTTACCCTGTCTTTAGTAGTGTTACCCCTCAGCCAGAGCTACCAGGCTCACCCTCCTGCTGTATTGTTTTGGTGTTTAGCACAGACACAAACCCAGGAAGCTTGATATCATTGTCACGGTGCCCAGTCGTGAGACAAGGGAACACTCAGATCCCAGTCCGGGAGCTTGTATGTGGTCAGTCAGGCTCCTTCCCCTGTGAGGGGGATGAGGAGCTGAATGTTGGGGAGAGCCATGCCTCGTTTGGCTCTTTCTCTCCGATTGTGGAATGGTTCCTTCTGGAATGTGAAAATTAACAAATGTTATAAAGGGAGATGGAAAAGGTTGGTACAGCTGTTAGTGCTGGAACAGCTGGGGGAAGGTGGCAAGGTATCCTGAGTGAATGAGTGGACAGCACAAACACCAACGCAGAGTGACAGAGAAGCGGTTCGAGAAAGACTGAGAGAAGGTGCTGCATTCAGTGACAGTGGGAGAACATAAGCCTTGGTGGGAGGTGGGTGCAGTAACAGAGAGAGCATGAGGGCGAGGTCATTAAGTGCAGATGGTGGCACTTACCATGGTGGAGGGGAGACGGTCACTGACCTGCTTCCTACACTGCTCGGCATTCACCAAGAAGGCTGACACCGTACTGACCAGGGAACCCCCTCGGACCAAGCTGGCAGGGTATAATGTCATGGCCTCCCCTGCCAGTCCTGGAGGAAGATAATGTTCCTCTCCTGCACCATGTCATACACCAGAACCTCTGAGGCTTGGCCACAAAGTGAAGCTCCAGTTTTACCCTCTCTGCCATGTACAGGGCAGTTTCAGAGTGATAGTCCAAGTGTGTAATGACTTTTTTAAGATGGCCACTGGAACAGGGAGGCTGGTGCATTCTGGGAAATCCAGGCAGTGGGTGGATGTTAAGACAAAGGGAAAAATCATCTCATTAGTGTCAGATGAGCGGAAGAGAACACGGTCAGGAAGGGTAGTTAATGAAGCAGATTGTGGATGGCATCATGAGAAAATGCACTTCACCTTGTGGAGAGAAACCCTCCAGAAAAACCGACTAAAATCGGACTTGACCAAATCAAAAGATGGTTTAGACCCCTGTCTGTCTGAACCAAAATAGGGATGCAGTGTGAAATATTGGGAGCAACAAACTTGGAGCGGAGAATCATAAGGAGATTCAAATCCTCAAAAAGGGGTAACACAATGTTCCAAACTGTTAAATAAAGCCGAGGAAAATACCCTGCCTTATAGTTACCCACATTATCCAATCCTCACTGGATGTCGGGATGGTGCCGGAAGCCTGGAGAATGGCTAACACTGCAGCTTTGTTTAATGTCGAGCAAGGGACTGACAATAGGTCACGGCTGGAATTCTGAGACAGTGGATGAACGGTCACTGAGAAAGTCCCTGGATTTGTTCAAGGAAGATTGTGTGTTACTAATCTGACTGTGTCGGTTTGAGGCAGTAACTTGTAACTGCATGTGACTTACATGGATTTGACGAGAGATCCCATGGGAGCCTATTTAAAAACAGCAACTATGGGGTCCAGGTGAATGGAGCAAACAACCCAGAGAAGTGCAAGGCAATGCATTTGGGGACATCAACAAAAGAGAGGAATGGACAATAAATGAGAGAATAGTCTGTGTGGGCGGATAAATGAAGGTAGCTGGATACATCAATCATCACGTTAATGCAACAATTGGCATTATTTCCTCTATCAGACAAAATACGGAACTTCAGAGTAGGAAGCTTATCTTGGAACTGTATAAATAATGAGCTAAGTCACAGCTTGGGGACTGTGTGCAGTTCTGGTCACCCTATCACATGGAAGGATGGAATTGGACTGGAGAGGGTCCAGAGGCGATTCTCCTCCCTGTGGCAGTGGAAGTGCAGTTATGGGGAACGATTGGAACGGAGGATGCTCAGAAGAGATTTGATTGGGGTGCACATATTGTCAGCAGCCTGGGTAGAAAGGGAGAGAACACCTTGTTCCTGTTGGAGAGCTCAGTTACCAGTGATGTATATTTAATGTAATTGGTTGAAATATTAGCGAAGTTGTGAGGAAATTTGTTATTTCATCCAGAGTATGGTCGGGATCTGGGAGTCACACATGGAAGTGGAGTAGAGGCAGAAACTCTCAAACCATTTTAAAAAGGTGCCGGGATCTGCAGCTCAAGTCCGACACTGTCTGTGGAGACAGAACTGGGGCTTCAAACAACAATGTTACATCTTGTCCAATGCAGACAGTGGACAGAGTAATCTCCTCTGTACTGTGCTATTTTCTGAAATTTTCAAAGGTTACCAACATCTGATAGGATCAATACACAGGGATGAGGGGTGAGGGCAGGGAGTAGCAGTGTGCGAATTGATTAGCATCGCAATAATACTGATCCCATCCTTTTACACAATGCTACTTCACTGTGTTGGCCTGCTTATCCTTCCTGTAGAAATGGGGAAAACCTTTGATTATCCAGTTCTCAGTCGTGGGCACACTGCAGACACATCTCCACAATCCCAGCTCCATCTGATCTAGCTATTTAAAGCTACCATTTCACTGGCCTTGTTGACAAGTTCCCAGCTTCATTCTTGCCCCATTGAAGGCTGATCGCAGTCAACTAATGTTTCTCACTCTCAATTATTGTATATCATTCTCTACGATCATTCTGAACTTTACAATAAAATGATCGCTGCACCCCAAAACCTTCCCCTACTGACACTGCATCCACTTGCCCCATCTCTTTCCCAAAGACCAGGTCCAACAGTACATACTCTCTTAGGCTGGACACATACTCCTGAAGTGAGCTCTCCTCCATATAATCCAGGGATACTGGCCCCTCAAGACCCTGCACCACCAATAACCCAGTCAATATCTGGATAAATTAAGTTTCTCAGTATAACTAATCTGTAGTATTATCATCGCTCTCAAATGCCCCTGCATATTTATTCTCTCCATCCTTTCCAATGGTGGCTGGCTGATAGACTGTACCTCAGTGTAATTGTACACTTTTTGTTCTGTAGCTCCAGCCAAATTCATTCCGTCCTTGGAAGGATCCTCATTCTCTTGGATCCCTTAACTAACGCTAATCTCAACCAGTACTTCTACCTTCATCTATTCCTTTCCCTACTATTATTTTGGAATCCTTTATACCGAGCAATATTTAACACAAAGGCCTGGCATTCCCTGAGCCAGCTCTCGGTGATCAGTACATCAGATTTCCACACACCAATCTGCATCTGGGACACCCCACATCCCGAGTATTCATGTCCATGTCCATAAGGCTTTCTTTCTCATTCCATCTTGCACTGATAAACTTGTTGTTGCAAATTAGTACCAACTATATCTCCCATTATTTTGAGATTCCAGGTAGTCTCCTCTACTATTTCTTTTTGGATCCTAAGCACACGCCAAGTTATTTTCAATCACTCCCAAACACCCCGTAAGAAATTTAGTCCTGGTTCTGTCACGTTAGCTCATCCAGCTTGTACAGCTGCTGCCTTCCCCAGAATCAGTCCCAATGTCCCAGAAATCTGAAGCCCTTCCTGCTGCACCATCGTTCCAGTCACACTCTCATCTACCTAAAACTCAGAGTTCTGTTCTCACTTGGACACGGCACTGGCAGTAACCAAGGGACTGGTACATTTGAGGTCCTGCTTGCTAACCATCCACCAAGCTCCCTCAATTCTGATTCCCAGACCACTTCAACCTTCCCTCCCAGGTCATTCCTACCAACATGGCTGCTCACTATCCATAAGACGAATGTCCTGCAGACACCGTGACATTCTTCACTCCACTATCCTGGAATTACAGGAACACTGACACCTTCTTCAATTTCCTGACTCTCCTGTGCCTATTACTCCCCCTTCCTCATCCCCCACATCCCCCCCCCCCACCTCCTGTACAGTCAGGCTGCTTGTGGTGCAGCAGACATGGCTCCGACTGCCCTCCCTGAGCATCCAGCACCTTCATCAGCTTCCAAACCAGGAAACTGAATTGGGACGGAGATATCAGGATATTATCCCATTCCTTGAATGTTTTTCTTCGATTGTCTATTCCCCTGTTCCCTTTCTTCTTCTCAGCTGTCATGTCTGCAGGGTGATCTGCTCTCTGTGTGTGCTATTCACCTAACTCTCAGCATCACAGATGTCCCATTGAGTCTCTCGTCACTGTCTGAGCTCCAACACCCAGTGTCCATCTAGGACACGAGCAAGGGCTATAACATCCTAATGTAACAGAACACATTTTCCATTTGATAAACATGTCTTGTCATGTCTTAAAATGCAACATGTCTAGAGTAACTTCATTCTTAGTAATTAATTAAGTTAATATCAGGGAAATAACAATATGGTTAACTCTCTAATTCCACTATGGTTTACTGAGGATAATTTATTATATTGGCTCAGAATTTCACTTCTTCCTCTTAGTTGTGAGTTCAACTCTTATTTCAGAAGTTGACAAAATACATTTACTGACTTACAGCAGTTAACTGACGGTCGCTAATAATGGCGTCATTATAAGCCAATGAAACTTATAGCCTTTTCTGTGATGGCTCGAGCCCTTCTGTCAAACTCGGTGCAGGCAGGTCCAAGTAGCAGAAAGTTATCTCTCAGACTCCCAGGTACGTGTAATCCTCCAGCTCCCACTCCACTCTGCTCCCTCACTTGGTCACCGTCTCTGTGCCTCCCAGGTATGTGTAATCCTCCAGCTCCCACTCCACTCTGCTCCCTCACAGGGTCACTGTCTCTGTGATTCCCAGGTCCGTGTAATCCGCCAGCTCCCACTCCACTCTGCTCCCTCACTGGGTCACTGTCTCTGTGATTCCCAGGGACGTGTAATCCTCCAGCTCCATCTCCACTCTGCTCCCTCACAGGATCACCGTCTCTGTGATTCCCAGGTCCGTGTAATCCTCCAGCTCCCACTCCACTCTGCTCCCTCACTGGGTCACTGTCTCTGTGACTTCCAGGTCCGTGTAATCCTCCAGCTCCCACTCCACTCTGCCCCCTCACAGGGTCACCGTCTCTGTGACTCCCAGGTACGTGTAATCCTCCAGCTCCCACTCCACTCTGCTCCCTCACTGGGTCACAGTCTCTGTGACTCCCAGGTACGTGTAATCCTCCAGCTCCATCTCCACTCTGCTCCCTCACAGGATCACCGTCTCTGTGATTCCCAGGTCCGTGTAATCCTCCAGCTCCCACTCCACTCTGCTCCCTCACAGTGTCACTGTCTCTGTGATTCCCAGGGACGTGTAATCCTCCAGCTCTCACTCCACCCTGCTCCCTCACAGGATCACCGTCTCTGAGACTCCCAGGTCCGTGTAATCCTCCAGCTCTAACTCCACCCTGCTCCCTCACAGGATCACCGTCTCTGTGACTCCCAGGTACATGTAATCCTCCAGCTCCCACTCCACTCTGCTCCCTCAAACGGTCACCATGTCTGTGACTCCCAGGCACGATTAGGCCTTGACCCTCAGTGCTGATTTATATCCTCCCACTTTGGTGCTTCTGTAACACACAGGTGAGTGTGAGCCTCATGATCCTGCTTCAAGTTGCTCCCTCACGTGGTCACTCCCTTGTGACTTGGTGCTGGTTTAGAGCCTCCTGCTCTGCTGTTTGTTCAACGCCAAGTCCCAGTCGGCCCGAATCCTCGCTGCTGATTTATATTCTCCAGCTTTGTGCTGCTCAAGGTCGGGTTTTCTCCCTTTGTCATTCCCAGATAATGGTAGGCCTCATGCCTCAGCTGAGATGTATAATATCCCACTCCACACTGCTCCCACATAGGATCGCCGCTGTGCCTGGAGGACAGAGGAAAAGAGGAGGTTGAGAGTATACAGAGGGTGTTACAGTGATTGAGCGAGCTGTCGGGGATGGAACAGGTTATCTGGAGAGGTAGGCAGACATGCAGTGTCTAAAGCAGGTTACTGGAAGATACAGGGAGGATTGTAGGCACTGAGGGAGGCAAAAGAAATAGAGAGATGGTGGTTTGTTGGTTTCGGAGCCTTGTAGACTCTGAAGGGCTTTTTGTGAGCTACTTCCTGAGATGTGAAGACTTCAACAAATTCAAATTGACAGCCAGTAAGTGTTGTACGGTACTGGAGACTGTTGGATGTTACAGAGTTAGAAGACTCGCAGTAACTGGGGGGGTTACAGATGTTTGAAGCACTCGTGATATTCAAGGACCCTCAGGCCATAAGGAGGTACAGAGAATGGGAGCATTGCAAATTAGTGGGATTGCAGCGGCTGGAAGAGCTAAGATGGATAAGGGGGATGAAAAGTACCAATTTAGCACAACCAGCTGCTGTAATTCACAGTGATTTAAGGAAGGGAACCTGTGCTGTCATTGATTACAGTTATATGGAGAGTTGCAGATACCGAGGGGTTACAAATTTAGAAAGGAAGAGGTTATAGATGATCGGAAGTTTAAACAAGAATAAAAAAAATTGAGAGATCATGAGTGTAGATGGGAATGGAGGTGGTGAGACATTCTGATGAACAATAAGTGTTGTCGGTGGAGGAAGATGTCACATATACAGGAAGAGCTGCATTGTCTGTATGCATTTACAGACATGAGGAGTGTTGTGGCGCCTGCTGGAGGGGATACAGATAACGGCATTTCCATCGGCTGGTGCAGTGGCTCAGGAAGGCAGCTCACCACCACCTTCTCAGGGACAACTCCAAATCAACAATACATCCAGCAATGCTCATGACCATGAGTGAATAAATAAATAAAAGATCTTCAAGCAGCACGGAGGTCACTCAGGAAGGCTCTTTCAACAGTCCTTCACAAACCCGGAACCACTATACCCTGGAAGTACATTAGTTCCAGGTGCACGGGAACACCAGCATTTCAGTGACTGCCAAGCCACACTCCATCCTCCCAGCGCTGTATCTGTCCCTGCACCTAAAAGGACTGCAGTGCATCAGGAAGGCAGGTTACCATCACCTTCTCCAGGGAAGTACAAATGGGAAGGTAATGATGGCCGAGCAAGTGATGGCCACATCCCATCAATGAATTTGAACAAGGGAAACTCATGGACTGTTCATGTCCCCTTTGCTTCCTCCACACAACCCACATTCCTATCGAGTTCGATGTCAGCAACAAACATGGAATCAGTCGATTTTGTCCACCATCAAATGTATCGAATCCCTTTGTGAATAGTTAGGGGTCAAGCACTAATCCGTTTATTCCCGCTTAGTTTTCAGTTAAAGAATTCCCATACCATGCCAGTACATTCCCTCCAACCCCACACATGTTAATTTTGCATATCCTCCTCTTCATTGGGACCTTGTTGAAATATTTATAAAATTCCCGACAAGCCGTTCCTCCCTTTTATCTACTCTGCTGTTTACAGCCAGACAGGAAATCAAATCCGGCAGGGTTTATGAAATGGAATTTCAGGTTCAGAACAACATGCTTGGCATGGATAGAGGATTGGCTGATTGACAGAAGACAGGGAGTGAGTATAAAGGCGTTGTTTTCACGATGGGATCTGGTGATGAGGGGAACTCCGCAGGGGTCAGTGTTGGGACCACGCTGTACATGTCATGCATTAACAGTCTGGAAAAAAATGTGAAGGGGTACAAGAACTAGTTTTCCAAGAATGAGCCCAGAATGAAATGCTTGTCATATGAGGAGCAGGTGAAGTCTCTGGATCTGTACTCGATGAGGTTTAGGAGGCAGTGGCTGAAACTCATTCAAACTTACACAATACTGAGGGGCCTAAATGGAGATGATGTGGGGAAGATGTTTCCACTAGGCAGAGAGACGAGGGGCCAAGGGCACATCTTCCGTGTGAAGGTACGACCCTTTCGAATGGAGATGTGAAGGAATTTATTCAGCCAGAGGGTGATGGATCAGTGGAACTCACTACCTCATGGGGCTGTGGAGGTAAGTAATTCAGTGCATTTAACTCAGCGATAGATAGGCTGTTCATGAACGAAGAGATCAATGGTTACAGGGAGTAGCTGAGAGAATGGGGCTCACACAAAATATAGCCATATTTGAATGGTGTGGCAGATTCGATAGACTGAATGGCCTAATTCTATTCTTGTACCCGATGGTCTTGTGGACAGTGCTTATTCCATAGGTTTCTCAGTATGCATTTGTCCTTTCTGCCATATCGTTTACCATGCACTCCGGCATTTTCCTAATTTTTGCAGTCACCTCTTGGTTTCAGACAGACTGCAGAAAGCTGCACCACAGAGTAAGGTGGGGAGCCTTGTGTATAAACCTCAGAAAGGTGGTATACAAGGTCAGCAGGTCATAAAGAAGGCAAGTGGAATGCTGGGATTGATTCCAAAGGGAATGGAGAATAACAGTAGGGAAAGCCTGTAACAACTTTTGAGGGTTCCAGTCAGCTCACACTGAGAATACTGTGAACAGGTTCGGTCCCCTATCTTGAGGGGGAATGTTCTTGCATTGGAGGCAGCCCAGAAAAGGTTCAACAGACTGTTGCTCAAAATGGAAGGATATCGATGAGAGTAGGTGAAAAAGGTTGTACTTGAACTTATTAGAATGTAGAAAATAAGGCAAAATTATTCATACACCGAATGTCCTTGTTTTCTTACAGGTTCGGTACTGAGACGTTGTTCCCCTGAGCAAGAATCTGTAACCGGAGATAATGGGGAATGCCGGCACTAGGGAAGCTTACGGAGAAAAGCAGGGAGACTGGAGGATGTTATAGAGTTCGGATGGTTTGAAATCACTGTTGGTGGTAAGAGATCAGATAGGTTGTCGGGATGAAACATGTCTCATAGATGTAGAAGATTATCAGTCCAGAAGAAGTTACAGCGATAGGGAGGAATATAGGGACAAGAGATTACACAGATAGGGCTGGTAGGTGGAGCTCCAGGAGATACAGAGACTGGAAGGTTGTCGGGACTGGAGATTACACAGATATGGGTGGCAGTTGGAGTGACAGGAGGTTTTGGAGAAAAGGAGGGGCGTAGGCAGTGGAAATTACACAGATAGTGGTGGTGGTCGGAGCTGCAGGTGTTTTTAGGGAAAGGGAAGATTTGAGGGACTGGAGATTGCACAGAAAAGGGTGACAACTGGAGCTACAGGACTTACAGAAATGGGGACGGTTGTCGGGACTGGAGTGTACACAGATAGGGATGGTGGTTGGAGCTCATGGAGTTTATAGGATAGGGAGGATTATTAGTGCTGGGGCATACACTAACAAGGACAGTACTTGGATCTGCAAGGATCAGTGAGATAGGGAGGTTCAAAGGGGCTGGATAAGTTCACAGAGCCAAGGAGAATTGTCACGATTGAAGAAGTCAGAGATACTGAGGATTGTAAGGCCGAAGGAGTTCAGAGAGTTAGTGGGGTCTATGAAGGCAGGTTTGCAGCATTCCCATCAGTTACAGAGATGTGGAGTGCTGCTATGGAGGAGGTTACAGAAATCAAGAGGGTTGGAGATGCTGGAAGATGTTACAAAGACAGTGAGCTGTAGTATTTGAGGAGGTTACAGCGACAGGGTGCATTGAGGAGTTGGAGTCTGCTACAGGTATTAAACATGCTGCAAGCGATCAATAACCTTACCTCGATCAGGGGGGTTGGAAGGTCTGGAGATAGAGAACGAGAATTGCATGGAATGAAGAATATCACTGAGATAGGGAGTAACATATGAGGATTACAACATGAGATGGGCTGTATTCAATGGAGTCAGGGAAGATACAGGGAGATCTGAATGGACGATAGGTGATCAAAAGGACAGTGAGGCTTCTCAGCGTAGGATGGAGCAGTTTACGCAGAGAGGGAGTATTTTATGGAATGGTACTAGTTACTGAGATTATAAAGTTGTATAGAATTGAGGAACGAACAGAGATGTGAAAGGCTGTAGTTAATGTCGGATACGAAAGTTCTGGAAATTAAATGGACGTGAGAGCTGGACAGTCTGTCAGAGCTTACAGAGAGAGGAGCATCAATAGAGCTTGGTGACAATAACACATATTAGGAAGCATTGCAAACACTGGAGGAGGTTCCTGCGGTAGAGAGGGTTCTGGGCCAGGGTGACGTTTACACAGATAGAGGTGTAAGAGCTGGAGAAGATTATGGATATGATTAGAAAGATAAAGAGACAGCAGGAGCTTACATTGACAGGGCGGGTGAAGTGACGGGAGGAGGTTACATAGATAGAGAGTTTTGAATGAACTGGATTGAGATAGTCACAGGCATTGGAGTGGGTTCCACAGATTGCGAGTGGTGCAGCAACCTTACGCAGAGGATGACGCAGATAGGGAGGATGGTAAGATCTCCACATTATCAGAGGGTTTTTGGACTGGAAGAGTTTACATAGAAAAGGAGGAATGTTGGAGCTGTCGGAGTTTACAGAGACTGGGAGGTTTGGAGGGTTTGGGGTTATTTATGGATCGAGATATATTTTTAGGGACTTTAATATGGAACGCAGAGGTAGAGTTTAGATTCGACTAAATCCCCTACAGTCCTGAAACAGGCACTTCGGCCCAACAAGTCCACACCGACATAACACGATGGACAAATTAGAATGGCCAATTCACGTAATCTGAATATCTTTGGACTGTGGGAGGAAACCAGAGCACCTGAAGGAAATCCACGCAGGCATGGGGAGAATGTGAAAGCTCCACACAGACAGTCACCCAAGCCTGCAATTAAATCTCGGTCCCTGCCACTGTCAGGCATCAGTGTTCATCACGGAGCCATCATGATGCCCCAAATTACAGAGTTACACAAAGAGAGAGTTTGCGATGGTGGGAGGGTTGTAGGATGTGGAGGAGCAAATAGAGGTATATGGTGTTGTTTCAGCTAGAAAAGGGTCTGTAGGTGTTTATATAGATAAGGAGGTCTTTAGGGATGGGAGATGGTTACTGAGGTCGTGTGGTGCTATAGGCCAGGAGGCAGGAATATGATCGGGCCTGCAGAAGGTTACAGTGATATTATGGTCTCTTGGGGCTTGAGAAAGATACACAGGTCGGTATTTTGGTCCGGGCTAGAGGACTTTACAGAGACAGGGTGGACTGTAGTTGTTTTGCAAGACTACAGGAATAGGGATTATTGTACTGAGTCGAGGATGAGGTTATTGAGATTGGGCATGTTATTGAGACCAGAGCAATTTACAAATAGGGAGAGTCGTCAGCATATTCCTGTTAGTGTGAATGACAATGCTGACACAAGTAGGAAACATTGGATAAAGGGGGGGGGGGATTGAGGCTCTGGTCAACAAAAGGGGGCACATGTCACATATAGCCAGCTGGATTAAGGGAATTCATTGAAGAACATTGCGGGTGGAGTAATACATTTAAGAGGGAAATCACGAGGGCCCAAAGGGGACCTGAGAAAGCTTTGGCAAATCAGGCTGAGGAAAATGCAAAGAGATTCTACAATTATATTAACAACACAAGATTAACTAGGGGGAGAATACGGCTCCTTGAAGATGAATGGAGCCAGCCACAGGAGATGGGTGAAATACTAAACGAAAATGTCACGTTTGAACTTACTGTGGAGGAAGACTGGTGAAAGTCAGGGGGGAAAATGTGATGTCTTCAAAAGACTCCAGATAACAGGAGGTACTAGAGGTATTAAAATGCATATAAGGGAGACAAGTCCTTGGGAACTAATGCAGTATATCTCAGGATATTGTGAGAAGCTCAGGAAGAAATTGCGGAGTCCCAAAAAGAGATTTTTCTATCACTGATAGCCGGAAGTTATCAGTGTCTCCAGGGAGCCAGGAGGGGGGCTAATGTTGTGCCAGTGCTTAGGAAAGGCTCCGAGGGAAAGCCAAGGGACATCAACACCAATTGGCTTGATGTTAATGGTGCATACATTGTTGGAAGCAAGTCCGCAGGACAGGAGTTATATGCATTCCAAAGACAAGGATTGATTAGGGATAGTCAGCACAGCTTTGGAGTACTGCATAGAATTCTGATCATCCTGATTTAGGAAGCATTTTCTGAAACTGTAAATGCTGCAAGGATTGATGAAGATGTTACTGATACTGGAGGGTGTGACAGAAACAGAGAGGATGGATAAGCTGGAAAGTAACATGGGGGTGGGGGGGATGAGATAGTTTTGGCAGATAAGGTAAAGGAGAATGCAACGGGTTTTCTACAGCACAAAAGGACAAAAAAGCAACTGGAGAGACACTAGGGCCCCTCAAAGATCAGTGAGGCCATCAATGTGTGGAACCACAGGAGATGGGCAAGAGCCAAAATGAGCATTTCACGTCAGAACGTACTGTGAACAAAAACTAGGAAACAAAGGAAAGAAACAGTGATGGCTTGTAAAGAGTCCCTATTACAGAAGAGGTGGCACTGGAGGTCTTAGAACACAAAGGGAGAGAAAGCCCTAGGTCCTAAACAAGTGTATCCCAGAACATTGTGACAGCGTAGTGGCAGGGACATGAGCAGGGATATTGATATCATTGTCTTTCTCATTTCCATTGGGTGTAGGTGGCTGAGGGGTGACCTTATCAAGGTTTAGAAAACCATGATGGGTACAGGAAAGTTGATTTGCCAACGTCTTTACCCCAGGGTAGTGGGGTCCATAACTAGATGGGATTGAACTGCATAGGAGAAGGTGTTAGCAATTCTGGAAAGTGTTAAAATTGGTAAGTCCCTTGCACTAGATAGGATTGATCCTTGGATTCTCTGGTAAGCCAGGAAGGAGATTGCCGAGCCTTTGGCTTTGATCTTTATGCCATCATTGTGTACAAGAATAGGGCCAGATGGCCGGAGGATAGCAAATGTTGACCCCTTGACCAAGAAGGGAAGTAGAGACAACCCTGGGTAATTATAGACCTGTGAGCCTTACTCCGATTCTGGGTAAAGTGTTGGAAAGGCTTGTAAAAGAGGCTAGGGTTTATAATCATCTGGTGGTGAATACATTGATGAGGGATAGTCAGCACGGTTTTGTGAAGGGTAGGTCATGCCTCACAAACCTTATTGACGTATTTGAGAAGGTGACCTAACAGGTGGATGTGGGTAAAGCAGATATTGGTAATGCAGATGAACAGAGAGATCAGTGTGTCTATGTACATGGATTCATTGAAAGTCGCCACCCAGGTTGAAAGAGTTATTAAGAAGGCATTCAGCGTGTGAGTTTTATTGGTACAGGGATTGACTGTCAGAACCATGAGATAATGCTGCAGCTGTTCAAAACTCTGGTGCGGCCGCATTTGGAGTTAGACCATAAGACATAGGAGTGGAAGTAAGGCCATTCGGCCCATCGAGTCCACTCCGCCATTCAATCATGGCTGATGCGCATTTCAGCTCCACTTACCAGCATTCTCCCCGTAGCCCTTCATTCCTCTAGACAACAAGAACCTATCAATCTCGGCCTTGTAGACATTTAGCGTCCCGGCTTCCACTGCACTCCGTGGCAATGAATTCCACAGGCCCACCACTCTCTGGCTGAAGAAATGTCTCCGCATTTCTGTTCTGAAATGACCCCCTCTAATTCTAAGACTCTGTCCACGGGTCCTAGTCTCCTCGCCTAACAGAAACAATTTTCTAGCATCCACCGTTTCAAAGCCATGTATTATTTTGTACGTCTCTATTAGAACTCCCCTTAATCTTCTAAACTCCAACGAATACAATCCCATTATCCTCAGCCGTTCCTGATATGCTAGACCTGTCATTCCAGGGATCATCCGTGTGAATCTCCACTGGACACGTTCCAGTGCCAGTATGTCCTTCCTGATGTGTGGGGACCAGAACTGGACACAGTACTCCAAATGGGGCCTAACCAGAGCTTTATAAAGTCTAAGTAGTACATCTCTGCTTTTATATTCCAACCCTCTTGAGATAAGAGACAACATTGCATTCGCTTTCTTAATCACAGACTCAACCTGCATGTTTACCTTTAGAGAATCCTCGACTAGCACTCCCAGATCCCTCTGTACTTTGGCTTTATTAATTTTCTCACCATTTAGAAAGTAGACCATGCTTTTATTCTTTTTGCCAAAGTGCAAGACCTCGCACTTGCTCACGTTAAATTCCATCAGCCATTTCCTGGACCACTCTTCCAACCTGTCTAGATCCTTCTGTAGCCTCCCCACTTCCTCAGTACTACCTGCCTGTCCACCTAACTTCGTATCATCGGCAAACTTCGCTGGAATGCCCCCGGTTCCCTCATCCAAATCATTAATATATAATGCGAACAGCTGTGGCCCCAGAACCGAACCCTGCGGGACACCGCTCGTCACCGGCTGCCATTCTGAAAAAGAACCTTTTATCCCAACTCTCTGCCTTCTGTTAGATAGCCAATCCTCAATCCATCCCAGCAGCTCACCTCGAATACCATGGGCCCTCACTTTGCTCAGCAGCCTCCCGTGTGGCACCTTATCAAAGGCCTTTTGAAAGTCCATATAGACCATATCCACTGGGTTTCCCTGGTCTAACCTACTGGTTACCTCTTCCAAAAATTCCAACAGGTTTGTCAGGCATGACTTCCCTTTACTAAATCCATGTTGACTTGTTCTAATCAGACTCTGCTCTTCCAAGAATTTAGAAACCTCATCCTTAATGATGGATTCTAGAATTTTACCAACAACCGAGGTTAAGTTGATTGGCCTATAGTTTTCCATCTTTTGCCTTGATTCTTTCTTGAACAAGGGGGTTACTACAGCCATCTTCCAATCATCCGGGACCTTTCCTCACTCCAGTGACTCTTGAAAGATCTTAACCAATGCCTCTGCTATTTCCTCAGCAACCTCTCTCAGAACTCTAGGGTGTATCCCATCGGGGCCAGGAGATTTATCAATTTTAAGACTTTTTAACTTTTCTAGCACTATCTCTTTCGTAATGGCAACATACTCAACTCAGCCCCGTGACACCCTTTAATTTTTGGGATATTACTCATGTCTTCCACTGTGAAAACTGACGCAAAGTACTTGTTAAGTTCTCCTGCTATTTCCTTATCTCCCATCACGAGGCTTCCTGCATCTGTTTGAAGTGGCCCAATGTCTACTTTTGCCTGTCGTTTGTTTCTTATGTACTGAAAGAAAGTTTTACTATTATTTCTAATATTGCTGGCTAGCCTACCTTCATATTTGATCCTCTCATTTCTTATTACACTCTTTGTTATCCTCTGTTGGCTTTTGTATCCTCCCAATCTTCTGATTTCCCACTGTTCTTAGCCACTTTATAGGATCTCTCTTTTTCTTTAATACATTTCCTGACTTCCTTTGTCAGCCAAGGTTGTCTAATCCCTCCCCGGTTAATCTTTCTTTTCTTGGGAATGAACCTCTGTAGTGTCCTCAATTATACCTACAAACTCCTGCCATTTTTGCTCTAGTGTCTTTTCGGTTAGCCTCTTCTTCCAGTCTATTTTAGTCAGTTCCTCTCTCATGCCTTCATAATTACCTTTATTCAACTGTAACACCATTACATCAGATTTTGCCTTCTCCCTTTCAAACTCCAGACTGAACTCTACCATATTATGGTCGCTACTTCCTAAGGGTTCCCTTACTTTAAGATCTTTTATATAGTCTGGTTCATTGCAAAGCATGAGGTCCAGAATAGCCTGCTCTCTTGTGGGCTCCATGACAAGCTGTTCCAAAAAGCCATCCTGTAAGCATTCCATGAATTCCCTTTCTTTAGATCCTTCCGGACTTATATACTCACTTTTCCTTCCCGGCTGCCCCTCTGCTCGCCGTCACTTCCTCTGCAGCTCCCGCTCTTTCTGTGGAGAGAGAGAGAGAAAAAAAAACACACCGCTGCCCGCGACAGGTAAGCAATTTTAAAACGAACTGTCTTACCTTTGCTGTAGTCTCCCGGGTTCGCTTTTACTTCGACGCTGCTCCCGCTCAAATTTTGACTATGGTTCATAGTCATAGTTTTGACTATGGTTCAGACCAACGCATTACAGGAAGGATGTTGAAGATTTGGATAGGGTTCAGAGGAGACTTACTCAGATTTTACCGAGTCTGGAGTGAAGGACTTATGAGTAACGCTAAGAGACTTGAATCTGTTTCTGGTCGTGAGAAGACATTTGAGGCCTATTAATTGAGACATATAACATAAACAGAGTTAGATGAGTTGGACAGTGAGAGCCTTTTGTCTTGGATCGCGATGCCTAATGCGAGGGGAGACAGTAAATTGAGGTAGATACTAATACTAATAAATAGATATGGGACAGATGTCAGAGGTAGGTTCTTTACTCAGAGTATTCGGGCCATGGAATGCATTGCCGGCAACAGTGGTAGACTCGTCAACTTTAAGGGCATTTAAATCGTCATTGGATAGGCATATGGACAAGAATGGACTAGTGTTAGTTACTTGGGCTTCAGATTAGTTCCACAGGTCAGTGCAACATCGAGAGCTGAAAGGCCAGTACTGCACTGTCATTATCTGTGTTCTAGAGGGCATAAATATGAGATGGGAGAGGAAAGACTTAGATGGGATTGGAGGAGAACATTTTTCACACAGAGGATGGTGCAGGCATGGAATGGGTTCCCAGGGGAAGTGGTAGAGAAAAGTACAATAACCGTGGGCGGCACGGTGGCACAGTGGTTAGCACTGCTGCCTCGCAGCGCCGGAGACCCGGGTTCATTTCCCGCCTCAGGCGACTGACTGTGTGGAGTTTGCACGTTCTCCCCGTGTCTGCGTGGGTTTCCTCCGGGTGCTCCGGTTTCCTCCCACAGTCCAAAGATGTGCAGGTCAGGTGAATTGGCCATGCTAAATTGCCCGTAGTGTTAGGTAAGGGGTAGATGTAGATGTAGGGGTATGGGTGGGTTACGCTTCGGCGGGGCGGTGTGGACTTGTTGGGCCGAAGGGCCTGTTTCCACATTGTAAGTAATCTAATCTAATCTAACATGTAAAAGACATTTGGGCAGGTACATGGAGAGGAGAAGGTTTGAAAGGATATGGGTCAAGTGCAGGGAAACATGACTTGTTCAGGGACTCTGGTCAGCATGGACTAGTTGGATCGAAGGAACCCTTTTATGCTGTATGGCTCTGTCTCCAGTTATTGGAGGAGGAGATAAGGCATGTGATAGACACTGTAGCAAGTCACAGTGATAGTGATTGTAGTCTGGAATGCAGTACATTTCAAATATGTGGAGGGGCTATCGGGAAGTGAGGAGGTTACAGAGACAGGAACTGTTATAGGAGTTACAAATTATTGAAGACACTGGTGCACAAGATATGCCACAGATACACTGTTGCAGAGTAATGAGTCTTAGTACAACAGAACTTACAGTAGGGGTGGGGATTGAGCCTGAGGGGTGTGTGTACTGTGCTCCCCCTCCAGCACTGTATCTATGTCATGTCTTGTTAGCCGATGTTTGGAGCCCACTCTTGCTCTCTGCTCTGTGCGCTGTGAGTGATCTTACCTCATGCAGGATTTATTGAAGACTCCAGATCTCCCTTCCCTTTGTCTTTCTGGCTGACCAACTATATTCAATGTGGTGATGGACGACACACCCAGCAGATGGGAAGTCTATTGAGTCATGAACCTACTGGAGACAGAGAAATAGACAGAATGGGATGTTAGACGGATGAACTGAGGGTTACACATACAGAATGGCACTAAGTCACACAGAGATCTGGAAAATCCCAGTCTGCATCCTTGGCCTGTTCTGCCTCATCTCTCTGGAGTGGAGAATTCTGTTGGCTCAGGATCTGGAGTAGCTGCAAGAGTGAGAGACACTGACAGCGGCAGCAGTTAGACCCCCACAGTGAGGGATACCACATGGAGAGAGACTGAGTGATATCACCTGACTGCTGGAAGATGTCAGAATCAAATAATTGTGTAGGAAGAACGGGTTTTGCTTCAGTATGCACTGGCATTAACGATCAGGAATGAGCAACCCGTGAGCAGGTGAAGTGATGGCCGAGTGGTATTATTGCTAGAGCATGTATCCCAAACCTCAGCTAATGTTCAGGGGAGACAGGTTTGAATCCCATCAACAGAAATGGGGGAAGTTTAAATCAATAATTAAAAACAACTTGCAATTCCAAATTCATGAATAAGTATGAAACCATTGCTGATGTCCAAACTAATCTTTGTTCATCAAAAAGACACTGGTCCTTAAGAGAAGAACATCTGCCTATCCTCACGTGGTCTGCACGACATACCCACAGCAAAGTGTTTGTCTCTCAATTTACCTCTGAAATGGCCGAGCAAGTTACTCAACTCAAAGGCAGCTAGGGCTGGGCAAGAAAGGCTGGTCAGCCAGAGACACCCATATCCCACAAGTAAATAAAAAACAATCCCATTGCACTGGGATCCAGTGGAACCATGATGAGAACGGAGTGTTGGTAATTATGTTGGCAGGTTTATGGACAGAGCTTTAAACTGATAGAGAGGATGCAGGGACAGGGTTCAAGTGAAAGGAGCTTTCCAAATCCAAAGATAAAAAGTGAAGCATCAGAACAGCATGGGAATGTGACTGAAGTCAAGCAGACAGGAACAGGATGGAAAAACTTTAACTAAAACTGTACATCAGGTTTGTGACAGGAGATTATGGGAAGGAGTAAATTATGTTTTATTTTGGAATGGACAAAATAGTTTCAATAAGGTAGATGGATTTGTGACACAGAGATAAATGGGATTTAGACACTAGAGAGACATGGTTATAGGACGAACAAAAGGTGGAACATAAATATTCAATGGTTCACAATCTTGCGGGGTCGAAGGCAAAATGGGAAAGGACGGTTGGGTAACGCTGACAGACATGGGTAACAAAGGCATTACAGAGAAAGTATTTGGCCACAGATCATGAAGTAGAATCTGTTTGAATGTAAATTCTGGCTACTACTTGCCAAGGTTAAAAGCAGCAGAACAGTTTTAGCCACCGAACAGGATTTCCTTGCTCATCATTGCATTAAAAAGGAACTCATTGGAATTTTTAACAAAGGCATTGAGATAATTTTGGGAAACTTCAATATTCGCATAATCTAGCACACTCACACTGACAAGAGTGATATTCGAAGAGGAGAACTTTTTTTCCCCATCAGTGTTTCTTTGAATATCACATTGTGCAACTGGCGAGGGACGCAGCTATCTCAGAGCGACTGTTGTCTGATGAAGCTGATTGAATGCGTAATGGCACACAGAGAGATCCTCTGGGAAACTGGGATAAAGTGAAATTTAATTAATTCTAAAGCTTTAACATGAATCACAGAATGGACAAGACACAATGTGAAACAAAATAGCCCATTTACATGGGTTTGAGAGGAGAACTGACCAAGGGTTAACAGGATGAACAGACTAGAATGTGTGTCTGTAAGCAAACAGTTGAAAACACTTGAAGAATAGTGTACAACAATCAACAAAAGGACATTCCATTGAAACAGTCAAAACCTCAGCAAGAAATTTCCTGCTGTCCCTCACTCAGGACAAATGGATTTTATTAGATTATCAGGATTAGAAGATCACCAAAAAGTACTAACAATTCTAAAGTGAGAGAGTGTTTATGCAGTAAGTGTTACAGGGATTGTGAACTGTCTGCAAGCAGGAGGGGGGCAGTGAGAAGGGAAATCATTGTCAGGGTTTGATGAGATGATAGAAACAGGGAGAGGTGAAGGTGCTGGAGGTGGTGAGAGTGTTACAGAGAGTGGTCAGGGCCTGAATGGTGTTACAAAGCCAGTACGGATTGCTGCAGCTGGAGGGGTTCACAGAGGAATGGAGGGACATATGTATTTAACTTATGCATTCATGGGATGTGGGTGTCACTACCAGAACCAGCATTCTTTGCCCCAATGCTAATTACCCAGAGGGCAGCTCCGAATCAGCCATATTGCTGTGGGCCTGGAGTAATATGACAGCCAGACCAGGTTAGAATGTCAGATGTCATTCCCTAAAGGATATAAGTGAACCAGATGTATTTCTCCTCCTGATCAGCAATGCTTTTATGGTGATCTCACCAGTGTCCACCACAACATGACATCCCAACTCCTACTCTCAATGCTCTGCCCAATGAAGGTAACCATCCCAAACATCTCCTTCACCAGCCTGTCTCCCTGTGACACCACTTTCAAAGAACTGTGTACCAACATCCCTGGCTCGCTGACTGACAACACTACCCAGGGCCCAAACATTAACTGTACAATCCCGCCATGGCTTGTTTTACCAAAATGGAACACGTCACATTTATCTAATTAAATTCCATCTGCTATTCTTCAGCCCACTATCCCAGCAGGACTGTTCATCCTGTTTTATCATAGTTTACCTTCTTCACTGTCCAGTATATCACCAATTTTAGTGCCACCTACAAACGTATTTACCAGGAAACTAATATTCTTAGCCAAATCAATTATCCAAATGACAAACACCCTCAGTCAGAAAAACAAAATGTCTCCAACTACCCTCTGTCTCCTACCATGAGGTAAATTGTATATCCAGTTGACTAGCTCCTCCTGGATGTCGTATCCTTTTACCTTGATCAGAACATATTACCCAGTTTTCCATACGGAACGTAGAACATAAAACAGTACAGTATAAGGCCCTTGAGCCCTCAATGTTCTGCCGACCTTTTACCCTCCTCCAAGATCAAACTAACCTACATACATTTTATTTTGCACTACCATCCATGTGCCTTTCCAAAAGTCTATTAAATGCCCCTAATGTATCTAACTCTACTACCTCCACTGCAGTACATTCGACACACCCACCACTCTGTGGAGAACCAAACTCTGAAATCTCCCCTTAGACTTCTTCGAGTGACATTAATATTATACTCCCTTCTGATAGCCATTTCTGCCATGGGGAAAAAAATAATCACTGTTCACTGTGTCTGCACCTCTTATTATCGTGTTCACCTCTACCAAGACGCCCCTCATCCTTCTTCACTCCAATGAGGAAAGCCTTACCTCACTCAAACTTTCTTCATAAGACCTGTTCTCCAGTCCAGGCAGCATCCTTGTAAATCTTCTTTTTAACCACCTCTAAAGCTTCCACATCCTTCCTGTAATGAGAGAACCAGAACTGAATGTAATATCTAAGTGTGGTCAAAGCAAAGCTCCATAGAGCTGCAGCATAGCCTCACGGCTCTGAAACTCAATCCCCCAGCTAATGAAAGCCAACATAACATATTCCTTCTTAACAACCCTATCTGCCTGCGTGGCAACTTTGAGGGATCTATGGACGTGGAACCAAACATCCCACTGTTACTCCACACTGCCAAGAGTCCTACTTTTAACCCAATATTCTAAATTCAAGATCGACCTTCCAAAACGAATCACTTCACACTTTTCCAGGTTGAACTCTTCCTGCCACCTCTCAGCCCAGCTCCCCATCATGTCAATACCCCGTTGCAAACAGCAACAGATCTCCACACTACCCACCACTCCAACAATCTTTGTGTCATTGGCAAACTTACGAACCCAATCTTCCACTCCCACATCCAAGTCATTTATAAAAATCACAAAGAGCATGGTTCCGGGAACTGATCCCTGCAGAACACGACTGGTCACCGAACTCCAGGCTGACTGTTTTCCATCGAACATCACCCGCTGTCTTCTATAAGCCAGGAATTCTGTATCCAGACAGATAGGTTTCCCTGTATCCCATGCCTCCGTACTCTCTGAATAGTTAGAGGTAATGAGGTGCTGTATGAAAGGATGGAGAAGTGCTGTGGGGACTGGAGAAGGTTGCCGTGATATCATGTGTTGGAGAGGCTGGAGGGTAGATCAGTAAGGGCTGGATGTTACAGACAGAGTGGGTTTTAGGTGCTGGACAGGATGACAGACATAAGGATTTTTGTAGCGTTTTGGGGATAGTGGACACAACACTAAGTGTCAAAGTCATTTTAGAAAGAGATAAGGAAAGTGCAGAAGTGAAGGTGCCCAATTTGGAGAAGCCCCCTAATCATTAGAATATTACTGTCACTGGGCATTATCACTATCACGAGACAGGATCTGGCAAACACAGACTGGGAGGAACTATTTGCAGTTGGGTTCATATTGGATAAAGGAAGAAAGTTAAAGTGATACAGTGAGAATTCAGGGCTAGGGTGCTCCCAGAAGAGAAGAGTGAAAGACAAAGGCAGTAATTCCAGTGAATACTGGTCACGCGATATCGTGACCTGGATAAAGTAAGTACAGTGCGATGAAAACAGGCGAAGCACTTCAAAAGTATAGAGAGTGCAAGGGGTCCTTAAAAATGAGGAGCAAAGAATGGGCTTGAATTACCCTTGGGAGATACTGTTAAGAAAAGGCCACAAGGTATTTTATCAATACAGTTAGAGGGAGAAGATTACTAGTTAAATAGTTGCGCCTGTTAGAAACCAAAGGAATAATCTGTGCATGGAGCCAGAGGAAGTAAGTGAGATCTTCAATGAATACTTCCCATCTGTATTCACACAGGAGAAAGACATTTTAGCCGGGGATTTCAGTTGAGATGCTGAGGTTCTACAACATGTTAAGGTCAATAAGGAGCAAGTATTAAATGTCTTCACAGGCATAAAGGTGGAGCAATCCCCAGAATCCAAAGAAATATGTCCCAGGCTGCTATGGGAGGTAAGGGAGGAGATTGCTGGGGCCCTGGTGGATATATTTAATACTTTGCTGGACACAGGTGAAGTGCCGAATGACTGGAGGATCACTAATGTGGTTCCTTTGTTCAGGAAGGGCAGCAGGGATAGGTCAGGTAATGACAGAGCAGATAGTCTGACAGCAGGGGGAGGGAAATTTCTGGGAACAATTCTGAGGATGAATCAACACTTGAAAAGGCAGGGATCAACTCGGCTGAGTCATCACGGATTTGGCAGAGGAAGATACTGTCTGAGGAATTCAGTTGCGTGTTTTTTTAAAATGATCTCTCAAAATATTGATGAGGGCAGTGCAGATGATGTGGTTTACGTGGACCTGAATAAGGACTTTGACAAGGTCCCTCATGGAAGGCTGGTCCAAAAGGGAAGAGCCACTGGGATTCAAGGCAAGTTGGTAAATTGGATACAAAATTCGTGGATAAACCTCTTCGTGTTTGAAATTCTTTCACCAGCGGGCGTACCACAGGGTTCTGTGCAGGAACCATTGCTGGTTAGTCTGTCTAATAATAACTTCGACGTGAAAGCAAAAGTTTTCATTCGTAGGTTTGCAGACGACATGAAAGATGAAGATGTTGTTCACAGTGAGGGGGATAGTCTCTCGCTACAGTCTGATGACAATCAGATGATAATCTGAGCAGAATTTAGTTCTGATCAATGTGAGGTCATACCCTGTGGGAGGTATGATAAGCGAAGGGCAGACATAATGAATGGTTGGTTCTTGCCGACTACTGAGGAACACAGGGATTGAGTGGACAATCCAAATATCCCTAAAGGTGTCAGCACAGGTGGACTGGGTGGGGAAGGCACCTGAACTGGGAGCAGGAGGGGGACCCATATCCTGGTGGGTGAATTGTTAGAGCTGCTTGAGAGGATATAATCTAATCTGGCAGGGTGTTGCACCGAAAACAGTCATAAGGCCAGAAAGAAGATTGAGACTGTTGCACAAGTTAAAGACAGCAATTTCAACAGACAAGGCAGGCAAGAACATAGCTGAGAATAGGGGAAAACCGATGATTAAACTGCATTTATTTCATTGCAAGGAGCCTGACAGCTAAGGAAGATGAACTCAGGACATGGATTGGACCATGGGACGGGGATATTATAGTTATTACAGAAACAAAGCTGATGGAGGGACAGGACTGGCAGCTCATTGTTTCAAGGTAGAGATGCTACAGGAAGCATCGAAGGGGAGGCAAGAGAGGACGCGTGGTGGTGGGCTTCGATTGCAAGAATCATCACAGCAGTACTTAGAGAGGATATTCCTGTGGGATCACCCAGTGAAGCTATGTTAGTAGAACAGAGAAATAAGAATGGGTCATCACTCTGACACAATTGTTTAATTGACCCCGAATAATCCGTGGCAGACTGAGAAACAAATATGTCAGGAGATCTCAAATATCGATCACAATAATAGGGCTGTTATGGCAGGCGTTTTTAAACTTTCCAAACTGAGACTGGGAGTGCCAGTGTTCAGTGTTTGCAAGGGAGGAATTTGGTAATTGCGTTCCAGAAAACTGCCAATCAATATATAAATGGACTGAAAAGAGAAACGGGCAAAACCTGACCTCCACTTGGGAAACAAGGTAGGGAAAGGGACTGAGGCAGTTGTATGAGTTTGAAAATGGCTATGGAAAAGGACAGGCCTGGTCGACAAGTTCAAGTTGTAAAATGGGGCCAGACTAATATTGATCGTATCGGCCAGGAACTTTCGAAAGGTGATTGGAGAGTCTATTTACAGGGAAAGCGAAATCTGGCAAGTGAGAATATATTAAAAGTGAGATAAATTGAGCGTTCAGTGCCAGCATGTTCCTGTTTGTGTGCAGGTCAATGCTGACAGCATTGGGAGACACTGGCTCTCTATTGAGGGTCTGGTCAAGGAAAAGGGGGCACATGTCAGGTATAGCCAGCTGGATCCAGGGAATCCACGAGGATCACAGGGGCTGTAGGAATACACTTTGGTGGAAATCAAGAATGCAGAAAGGGTACATGAAATTGCATCGGCAGAGAAGCATAAGGAGAATCCAAAAGTGGTTGTATAAATATATTAAGTGTAAAAGAGTAACTCGAGACAAAATAAGGGCCCTTAAAAATCAATGAGGCCATCGATGTGTGGAACTGCAGGATATTTCCTAAGACCCTGAACAATTTTTTCACTCCAGAACTTACTGTGGAGAAAGACTGTGGAACTCAGGGAACAAGAGTAATATGTTTGACCGCAATTGGAGTTCTCTGCAATTCCAGTCACCCTGCTCTAGGAATGACGTTGTGAAATTTGAAAGTGCTCAGAAAAGTTTACAAGATATTGCCCGGGTTGTTGCTGAATAAGTTGGGGGTACTGTCACTGAAGAATCAGAGACTGAGGGGTGACCTGACAGAGGTTTATATAAACATGAGGTGTATGGATCGGATAAGCTTTCAAGGTCTTTTCCCAGGGGTTCGAGAGTCCAAACCTAGAGGGCATAGGTTTAAGGTTAGAGGGGAAAGATTTCAAAGGGACTGAAGGGACAGCTTTTTCATGCGCATGGTGATACGTGTTTGAAATGAGCTGAGAGAGAAAGTAACATAGACAAATACAATTATAACATTTAAAAGGTATCTGGTTGGGTATATCAATAACAAGTGTTTTGAGGTACTTGGGGCAAATGCTGGTAAATGGGATGGATACATTTAGATCTTCTGGGTTGGACCGAAGGCTCTGCTTCCATGGTAATTATTTCTATGACTTGAAAAGAGGGCATGTTATAGAAGAGGTGGTGCTGGAGGTTATAAAACGCAAAGGTATGGACAGAACCACGACCTCATTAAGTGTATCAGAGGACATTGTGGGATGCAAGGCAAGAAATTGTGGAGCACCGAGCAAAGGTATTTGTACAATTGACAGCCAAGTGCGATGTGCTGGAAGACTGGAGGGTGGAATCGTGGACTGTGAAGGAGGTTTGCTAAAATGGATCTTGATAATATGGCTGCAATGGCTGAAAAACCATGGATGGAATTCAATCTGAATAAACGCGAGGTGGTGCACTTGGTAAAACAAACAAGGGTAGAGCTTATACAATTAATGTTCGGGCCTCGGTTAGTGTTTTAGAGCAGAGGGACCTCCGGGTTCAGGTACATAATCCTTGAAGCTTACATCACAGGATGGATAAGACACTGCTTGGCATGCCTGACTATTGCTCAGTCCATTGAGTGTAGGATTTGGGACATCATGTTGAGATTGCACAGATATTGGTGAGGCCTGTTCTGCAATACTCTGTCCAGTTCTGGTCGCCCAGTTATTGTGAGGATATTATTAAGCTGCAGGGGGTTCAGAAGAGATTTACCAGAATGTGGCTGGGTATGGAAGTCTTGAGTTCTGAAAAAAGCCTATCCAGCCAGTCTTTTTTCACTGGAGCCTGGAGGATGAGAGATGGCCTGATGGAAGTTTATGAAAAAGATGAGGGATATAGATAGAGTTAATGACAGTTACCTTTTCCTCAGGATGGGGGAGTCTCAAGTGGAAGGGCCACATTTTTAAGGTGAGAAGAGGGATATGTTAAAAAAAGAGACATGGGAGCTAATTGTTACACAGAGGTTGGTTTGTGAGTGGAATGAACTTCCTGAGGAAGGGGGGAATGTGGGTACAAATACAATGTTTAAAACACATTTGATTAAGTACAGGAATAGGGAGGGGTAAGAGCGATATGGGCCAACAACAGGCAGCTGGGATGTGTTTAGTTTTAGGTTACGTTTGGTGCCAACTGAAGGGTCAGTTTCCATGCTGTATTGCTCTATGACAAGAATATAGTTTTATTCCATTATTTATGAAAGGCTGCAATGGAAAGCCAGGGAACTTAAGACCAATTAGCCCAACGTCAGTGGTGGGTAAGTTGTGAAAGTGATTCTGCCAGACAGGGGTCACATTCATTTGGAAATGCAAAGATTGATGAAAGATAGTCAGCAGGGCATTTTGCAGACAAAGTCAGGGCTCACTAACTTGATTGCTTTTGTTGAAGTTGTGACTATACATTGTCTACACCAACGTCAGCAGGGCCTTTGACAGGGTTTAGCATGATACATTGGTTAGTAAGGTTCGATCACATGGGATCAGGGAGAGCTCGCCAAGGGGATACAAAATTGGCTTGACAGTAGGAGACAGAAGGATGTGGGAGAGGATTGTTGTTCAGACTGGAGGCCTGTGACCAGCGGTGTGCCATCAGGATCAGGGCTGGGTCCACCGATGTGAATCATCTACATAAACGATTTGGTTGAGAATATAGGAACCATTGTTTGTAATTTTATGGATGATCAAATTAATGGTGTAGTGGACAGTGAATACTGTTATCAAAGGGGATCTCGACCAACGGGGGCAGTGGACCAAGGCACGAACGATGGATTTGAATTCAGATGTTGGATTTTGTTAAGACAAACCAGGGAGGACTAACACAGTTAAGGCAGGGCCCTGGGCAGTGTTGTCGAACAGAGAGAGACCAAGGGGTGCAGTTATATTGTTCCTTGAAAATGGCAATCACAGGACAGCTTTGAGAAAGCAGCATTTGGTACACTTGCCCTCACTGGCCAGCACTTTGATATATGAGTTGGAGATATTTGTAACATTGTCCTAAATATTTCCCTTGGGCAGAGGAGGCTATGGGGTGAACTTATCAAGGTTTACAAAATCTTGCGGGCCCTGAGTAAGGTGATTAGCCAAGGGTAGGTGAGTCCAAAACTAGAGGGTATAAATGGGAGGTGTGAGAGCAAGGATTTAAAGAGGGAGCTGAGGGGCAACATTATCCACAGAGGATGGTGCATAGACTGAATGAACTGCCAGGGCCACATGGACAAACAAGAACAATTACAACATGGAAAAGACTTTTGGACAGGTACATGGAGAGGGGAACATTTGAACGGATATGGGCCAAACATAAACCTGGTCAGCACGGACTAGTCGGACCGTAGGTTCTGTTTCCGTGCTGCATGCCTCTGGCTCCGGTTATTGGAGGAGGAGACTA
Organism: Chiloscyllium punctatum; assembly: GCF_047496795.1. Classification (NCBI taxonomy): domain Eukaryota; kingdom Metazoa; phylum Chordata; class Chondrichthyes; order Orectolobiformes; family Hemiscylliidae; genus Chiloscyllium; species Chiloscyllium punctatum. Next base: position 63,920,149 of record NC_092772.1, on the reverse strand, counting down.
CTGAGATAAGGCATGGTGTAGACACTGAAGCAAGTTACAGAGACAGGGACGGTAGGCTGGAATGCAGTACATTTCAAATATGTGGAGGGACGGAAGGGAAGGGAGGAAGTTACATGGACTGGAACGGATGTAGGAGTTACACACTGTTGAAGACACTGGTCAAGGAGACATGACATAGATACAGTTTTGGAGAGGGAGCGCAGAACAGAATTATCCCAGGCAGCAGTCCCACCCTCTCGTGGGAGGCCTGCTTTCCCCTTGGTTATACTGATGCTCACTAAGACAGCACAGGCCTGGATCGATAACTGTGACACTCCCGATGCTGACTCAGTACAAAGTAAGTTAAAGTAGGGGCGGTGATTGAGCCTGGGGAGTGTCTGTACTGTGCTCCCCCTTCAGCACTGTATCTATGTCATGTCTTGTTAACCGATGTTTGGAGCCCTCTCATTGCTCCCTGCTCTGTGCGCTGTGAGTGATCTTACCTCACTATAGGATTTATTGAAGGCTCCAGATCTCCCTGCCCTTTGTCTCTCTGGCTGACCAAACATCTTCAATGTGGTGATGGACGAAACACCCAGCAGCTGGGAAGTCTATTGAGTCAGTAACTTCCTGAGTAGCTATAGGAGACTGAAAGATAAATAGAATAGGAAATTAGACAGAAGCAGTGAGGGTTACACAGGGAGAATGATACTGTGTCCCACAGATATCTGGAAAATCCCAGTCTCCATTCCTGGCCTGAGCTGCTGTATCCCTCTGGAGTGGACAATTCTGTTGGCTCAGGATGTGGAGTAGCTGCAAGAGTGAGAGACACTGACAGAGGCAGCAATTAGATCCACATAGTGAGGGATACCACATAGAGAGAGACTGAGTGATATCTCCAGAATTCAGGATGATTTTAGGATCAAACAAGTGTGTCGGAAGAACGGGTTTAGCTTCATGATGTATCAGTGCTCAGGGTTGAGCAACCTGTGAGCAGGTGAAGTGCTGGCCTGGTATTATTGCTAGAGCATGTATGCCAAACCTCAGTGAATGTTCTGTGGAGGCAGGTTTAAATCCCACCATCAGAAATGGAGAAATTTGAAATCAATAACTAAAACAAATGGTAATTAACAATCCGTAAATACAAATGAAAACATTGCTGATGTACAAAAAAAAGCCCAAACACTTGTCGTTTAGAGAAGGACATCTGCCCATCGTCACGTGGTCTGCACGACATACCCACAGCAAAGTGTTTGCCTCTCAATAACCCTCTGAAATGGCCGAGCAAGTTACTCTGCTCAAGGGCAGCTAGGGATGAGCAACAAAGGCTGGTCAGCAAGAGACACCCATATCCCATACCTGATTTAATAAATAATCCATTAGGATGGTCCAACTGGAACCGTGCTGGGACCAGGGTCCTGGCCGATCATGGCGGAAGGTTTATGGACAGGGCTTCAAACTGACAGAGAGGATGCTGGGACAGGGTTCCGGTGAAAGGAGCTTTGCAAATCCACAGAGAAAAGGTGAAGTATGGGAGTAGCATGGGAATGTGACTGAAGACAAGCAGAAAGAAACAGGATGGGACAGAGTTTAACTAAAACTGTACATCAGGGAATCGGTTTGTGACAGGAAATTGTGGGAAAGAGTAAATTATGTTTTTTTTTGGAATGGATAATGTCTCTACAATAAGGTAGATTAATTTGTGACACAGAGATAAAAGAGACACCAGAGAGACATGGTTACAGGGCGAACAAAATGTCATAAATATTCAATGGATCACAACCTTGCGGAAACTCAGGCAAAATGAGTAACGCTAACAATAATGGATAACAAAGGCATTACAGAGAAAGCATTTGACCTCAGATCATGAAGGAGAGACAGTCTGAAAGTAAATTCTGGCTCCTACTTGCCAAGGACACAAGCAGCAGAACAGTTTCAGCCACCGAACAGCATTTCATTGATCATCACTGCATTAAACAGGAACTCATTGGAATTTTTTAACAAACACATTGTGATAATTTTGGGAAACTTCAATATTCCCATTATCTGGGACAGTCAGACTGACAACAGTGATATTGGAAGAGGAGTTCAGAGAACTTTTTTTGTGCAACTGGCTAGGGACATAACTATCTCAGAGCGATCGTTGTGTGATGAAACCTAGTGAATAAGTAATATCACCTGGAGAGATCCTCTGTGATAAAGTGCAGTTTAAAGAAATATCAAGTTTTAAAATGAATCACAGAAAGGACACGCTACAACTAGAAACAAAACAGCCAATTACATGGGTTTGAGAGGAGAACGGACTAAGGTAAACAGGCTAAACAGACTGAAATGTGTGCCTGTAAATGAACAGTGGAAATCATTTGAAGGAACAGTGTAAATCACTCAACGAAAGAACATTCCATTGAAGCAGACAGCACGAAATTCACTGAGGACAAAATGTATCATATTACATTATCAGGCTGAGAAGATCATTACAAAGTACTTAAAATCTTAAAATGAGAGCGTGTTGAAGGAGTAAGTGTTAAAGGGATTGTAAAGGGTCTGCTAGCAGGGGGAAGGCAATGGGAAGGGGATTCTTTGTCAGGGTTTAATGTCACAAAAGGAACAGGGAGAGGTGAAGGTGCCGGAGGTGGTGAGAGTGTTACAGAGAGTGGTCAGGGCCTGAACGGTGTTACAAAGCCAGTACGGATTGCTGCAGCTGGAGGGGTTTACAGAGGTTGGGAGGGATATATGTATTTTTATTTATTCATTCATGGGATGTGGGTGTCACTGCTAATTACCCAGTGGACAGCTCAGAGTCAGCTATATTGCAGTGGGTCTGGAGTCACATGTTAGCCAGACCAGGTTAGAATGTTAGATGTCTTCCCTAAAGGAGGTCAGTGAACCAGAATGAGTTCTTCCCACTGATCAACAATGTTTTAATAGTGGCCTGACCAATATCTTGTACAGATACAACTTGACGTCCCAACTCCTGCTCTTAATGCTCTTCCCAATGAAGGAAACCATCCCAACTGCCTGTTTCACCAGCCTGTCTACCTGTGACACCACTTTCAAAGAACTGTGTACCTGCATTCCTGGGTCACTGATTGACAACACTGCCCAGGGCCCGAACATTAACTGTACAATCCCGCCCTGGTTTGTTTCACCAAAATGGAGCATTTCACCTTTATCTAATTAAACTCAATCTGCTATTCGTCAGCCCACTATCCCAGCAGTGCTGTTCATCCTGTTGTATCACAGATAACCTTCATCACTGTCCACTTTACCAGCAATTCCAGTGTCACCCAAAAAAACTTACTTAACGGGAAAACAATATTCCTATCCAAACCATTTATCTAAATAACAAACAACAGTGGACCCACTCGACAGCTGGTCACATGCCTCCTGTCAGAAAAACAACATGTCTCCCATCACCCTCTGTCTCCTACCATCAAGCCCAATTTTCTGTCCAGTTGACTAGCTTCTCCTGAACGCCATAAGCTTTTACACTGATCTGAGCTTATAACCCAGTTTAGGATACTACAAGTAGAATACAGAACAGTACAGAACAAGACCCTTCGGCCATGGTGACCTGCCAATCCTTTATCCGACAGTAAGATTAAAAAAAAGTGGCAGATAAAGTTTAATTCAGATAAATGCGAGGTGCTCCATTTTAGGAAAGTACATCTTAACAGGACTCAAACACTGAATGGTAAGGTCCTAGGGAGTGTTGCTGAACAAAGAGACCTTGGGGTGCAGGTTCATAGCACCTTGAAAGTGGAATCGCAAGCAGATAGGACAGTGAAGGCGGCGTTTGGTATGCTTTCCTTTATTGGTCAGAGTACCGTGTACAGGAGTTGGGAGGTCATGTTGCGACTGTACAGCACATTAGTTCGGCCATTGTTGGAATATTGCATGCAATTTTGGTCTCCTTACTATCAGAAATGTGTTGGGAAACTTGAAAGGGTTCAGAAAAGATTTGCAAGAATGTTGCCAGGGTTAAAGGATTTGAGCTACAGGGAGAGTGTCAGAGGCTGAGGGGTGACCTTATAGAGGTTTACAAAGTTATGAGGGGCATGGATAGGGTAAATAAACAAAGTCTTTTCCATGGGGTGGGGGAGTCCAGAACTGGAGGGCATAGGTTTAGGGTGAGAGGGGAAAGATATGAAAGAGACCTAAGGGGCAACTTTTTCACGCAGAGGGCGGTACATGTATGGAATGAGCTGCCAGAAGTAGTGGTGGAGGCTGGTACAATGTCAACATTTAAGAGGTATTTGGATGTGTATATGAATTGGAGGGGTTTGGAGAGATATGGGCCGAGTGCTGGCAGGTGAGACTAGATTGGGTTGGGATATCTGGTCGGCATGGCCGGGTTGGAGCGAAGGGTCTGTTTCCGTGCTGTACATCTCTATTACTCTAACTTCCATTCCCTTCATTTTATTATCATCCATGTGCCTATCCAGAAGTATATTAAATGTCCCTAATACATCTAATTTTACTGCCACCGCTGGCAGTGCATTCCACATACACCACTCTATATGTAACGAACCTACCTCTGAGATCTCCCCTTAACCATCCGCTAATCACCCGAAGATTATGCCCTTGTAATAGCTATTTATGTCAGTGTAAAAAGATCTCACTCTATTCTCTCTATCTATGACTCTCATCACCTTGTTCACTCTGCCAAGTCACCCATCACCCGTCTTCACTCCAATGAGAAAAGCCTTAGCACCCTCAACCTTTCTTCATAAGACATGTTCTCCAGTACAGGAAGCATCCTGGGAAATCTCCTCTTTACCCTCTCTAAAGCTTCCACATCCTTCCTGTAATGAAGGGACCAGAACTGAACACAATATTCCAAGTGGGGTCTAACCAGGGCTCTATAGAGCTGCAGCATAACCTCACAGCTTTAAAACTCAATTCTCAAACTAATGAAATCCAACACAATATATTCCTTCTTAACAAGCCGATCAGCTTGGGTGGCAGCCTTGAGGGATCTATGGACTTGGAACCCAAGATCTCTCTGCTCCTCCTCACTGCCAAGGATCCTACATTTAACCCTGTATCCTGCATTCAAATTCAATCTTCAAAATGAATGACTCCCCACTTTTCCAGATTGAACTCCATCTGCCACTTCTCAGCCCAGCTCTACATCCTGTCATTGCCCCATTGCAACCTACAACAGCCCCGCACACTATCCACCACTCCATCAACCTTCGTCTCATTGGCAAACTTACCAACCAACTCTTCCACTTAGACATCCAACTTATTCATAAAATCACAAAGAGCAGAGGTCCTGTAACAACTCCCTGCAGAAAACCACAGGGCACTGAGCTCCAGGATGAATTGTTTCTATCGATCAGCACCCTCTGTCTTGGGTGGGCCAGTAATCCTGTATCCAGACAGACAGGTTCCCCTGTATCGCATGTCTCCATACTTTCTGAATGAGCCATAAAGGTGTTTCATCACATTCTCAAAAGATTCAATAAGACATGTAAGGCATGACCTGCCCCTTACAAAACCATGCTGACTATCTCTGATCAAACGATGGTTTTCCAAGGAATAATAAATCCTGTCTCTCAGAGTCCTCTCCAATAATCTGCAAACCACAGACATAAGACTGACAAGTGTGCAATTCCCACGATTATCCCTATTCCCTTTCCTGAACAAGGGACTAATATTTTCCTGCCTCCAATCATCTGGTAAGACTCCAGTGGACAGTGAGGGCGCAAAGGTCACCACTAGGTGCGCAGCAATCCAATCCCTCGCTTCGTGTACTAACTTTGGACGCATCTCGTCTGCGTCAGAGACGTATCTATCATTATGTTTTACGAAATTCTCAGCATATCATCCTTCTTAACATCCACCTGTTCACGTACATCAGCCCGTTTCACGCTGTCCTCACAAATGACAAGACCCTTCTCAGCAGTGAACACTGAGACATAGTATTCATTAAGGACCTCTCATTAAGTAGCTCCTTTCTCTCAGAATCTCCTCCAACAACTTCCCCATCACTGGGTTCACTGGGTTGTAATTTCCTGGCTTTTCCCTGCAGCCCTCAAGTGACGGAACAGCATTAGCAACCCTCCAGTCTTCCAACACCTCACTGTGTCTGTTGATAATATAAGTATCTCTGTTAGGGATACTGCAATCTCTTCCCGAGCTTCCCACAATATTCTAGCACAGACCTAATGAGCTCCTGAGGATTGATCTACCTTTATTTGTTTTAAGATTCCAGCACTTTCTCTTCTCTGGTGAGGATTCTTTCCAACACATCACTATTTATTTCCCCAAGTTCCCGAGCTTCCATGTCTTTCACCACAGTAAATACTGACAAGGCTATTTTGTCTAATATCTCACCCATCTCCTCTGGTTCCACATTTGGGTGACCTGATTGATCTTTAAGGGGCCCTATTCTCTATTAAATTACTCTTTAGCCCTTATTGAAACTTGTGTAAAGGTTTCTGATCATTCAAATACACCATATCCCCTATAACACTACACCCCTCTACACCCTTACAATTCTGCCATTTATATTCACACCAACAAATTAAATCCAACAGGCTCAAAAACAAATTCTCTTTTTTCAAATGTGTTTCCAAGTGGCCAGTTATTGTATATTGACATATACTTTCTAACTATTTCAGCTTGCTGGGTCAGATGCTGGGAAGTTAGAAAACTTAACAGTGCAGCACAGAAACAGACCATTCGGCCTAACACGTCTATGCTGTCTAAGATACTATTCTAACTCATCCCATCTGCCTGCACATGGTCCATATCCCTCTATTCTCCACCTGTTCATGTTTCTGTCTTAATCCCACTTGAAACCTTTACTCACATTTCTGCTTCTACGACCTCCCTCAGTAACATCCACTCTACATAAAAAAAAAACTTGCCTCACACATCTCATTTAAACTTTCTCTTTCTCACCTTAAACCTATGCGCTCTTGTATTTGAAACGTACACACTGGAAAAGAGATTCTGATTATCTACATTATCTAACCCTGTTCCAAATGTTATATTACTGTACCTGGTCACCTGTCAGCCTCTTATACTCTCATTAAACCATCCAACTTTGTTTAATTTCCTCTTACACTGAACACACTCTTAAAAAACCCTAACACAGGCAACGAGCTGATAAACCCCTTTTGTACCCTCTCCAAAGCCTCCCCATCCTCCCTATTGTGTGGAGATGAGACATGCACCCAGTACTCCAAATGTGGCCAAACGACCATTTGATACAATTACAACATCAGATGCAATCCACTATACCCAATGTTGTGACCGATGAAGGTCAGTGCTCCATTTGCTTTCTATCCCATCTGAAACACTTCTGTTGCCATTTTCTGGGAGTTACTGACTTGCACCAAGATCCTTCTGTATATCAATATCCCTCAGTATGACAAATTTCTACTTGAATTTGACATCATCTCACACTTGTCCAGATTAACCTCAATTTGCCATTTCCGTCTATCTCTCCAACTGTTCTGTAACCTCCTGCAGATGTTAATGAATCAGCGAAACAAGGGTTTTGTGGAAAAGGCAGGAAAGTAGAGTTGAACAACCATGATTTGATTGAAGGACAGGGCATACTCAATAGGCCAAATGGACTTATTCCCCTCCTAAATCTCATGGTCTGACCAAAAACTCAAAATGTCCTGCATAATATTATGTGGCTCTGCTCACAATACTCCTTTATCATGGGATTCTTGGATATTTATTATTACACAGCATTTGATCTACAAATATGATATGATGTTATAGAAAACTCTCACATACAACCCAGGATTCTATCTGTTACAGCACTGATACTGTAACTATATTGATATTCCCATCACTGTCTGGTGCCTACAAAATAATTCCTGCTAACAGTTGCTGCTGCTTGCTTATTCTCAGTTCCACTTTTGATATTCAGATCCACATGACTGTCTCATTAATGCATTAACCTCATCCTTCCTTCACAACTTGTTGGCTTTTTGCCTAGTCTGCCTATTGGGACTAGATTGGGTTGGAATATCTGCTCAGCATGGATGGGTTGGACCGAAGGGTCGGTTTCCATGCTGTACATCTCTCTGACTCTATCCCAACAACCCTTCAGTATTCACTTCCCAGCGATGGTCATTATGCAGCTAAATCACCGGAATGACAGTTCCATCATATCTGTTCCCTGTCATTCCCTCTCCCTTATCGCGAAATCAGGGAGTCATTCCTCGGTAGTGGGGAGTTAAACAGATGCGTAGAGGTTACAGAGATAGGGAGGCTTACAGGACTCGAGGATGTTAGAGTTAAACAGAGTTACATCTGGTCAAGAATGTCAGAGGGACAAAGGGGTTTGGGGATTGGAGGAATTTTCAGAGATAGAAGGAGCTGGATTAGATTCTGGAGATAAGGATACGGATGGAGAAAAGACGAGGTAGGCAGACGAAGAGGCACAGACAGGGGGCTGTTTCATTTAGGAGATTATTGTGAATACTAACAGAGATATGAAAGGTTGTCCTGACTGAAGACATTTACAGATATAAGAAGGCTTCTAGGCTCTGGAGGTTACATAGATAGGAAGGCAATGGACAATGCCAGGTTACTGGGTTGGAGACAGTTACACAAATGGGGAGGGTTGCACAAACTGAAAGAGGTTCCTATGGTCGGGAGGGGTATGGTGCCGGGAATGAGGGTGAAATTTAACAAGATAAAAGATCAAAGAATTGGAGAAGGATAAGGAGATTACAAATTTTTCACAGATAAGGAAGGGTTGTAGGAGCTGGAGAAGATTACATAGGTAGGGACGGATGGAGAGGTTAAAGACAAAAACATTGACATGGAGGATGGTATTGATATGAGGAGCTTACAAGGATAGACAGGGCTGTCAGGGTTTACAGGGATAAAGGAATTTAGTATCTACTGGAGAAGGTTAGGGATTAGTGTGTTCGGGACTGGAGAACCTGACAGAGACAAAGACAGAGGTGTGGTGTGCACTAGAGGAGATTCCAAACCAAGGAAGGATTATCGGGACTGGAGGATATTACTGAGATCACGAATACAGCATGGGTCAGGATTGCACCCGCACCGTACCACAGCACAGTCTCCATCAATGCACCCACACCATACCACAAGACAGTCTCCATTAATGCACCCACACCGTACCACAGCCTACGATCCCCTGTGCTGTCGTATTGTTGACCAGTACAGCAGAGGTGAAAGCAGGACCCTCACAAGATGGTTAGAATGAAGCCTAGAATGTTGCTTGCCCAGCTCTGTATCGATGTCCTCTCTTCCAGGTCTGAATATAGAAGTCTACTACCTCCACCCTGTGCTGTTTACTGTGAGTGATCTTACCGGCTGTATGATTTGCTGAAGGCTCCAGATCTCCCTCTCTCTGGCTGACCAACCAGCTTCAATGAGGTGATGGATGAGACAGAAGTTAGGAACATCCTGATTACCTGTATGAGACTGGATGGGAAATTAGATTGATGCAATAAGGATAACACATGCAGAGTGGCACTGAGTCCAGCAGAGATCTTAAAAATCCCAGTGTCCATCCCTTGCCCATGCTGCTGCGTCTCTCTGGAGTGGACAATTCTGTTGATCCAGGATCTCAGACCATCTGTAAGAGGGAGAAATGCAGACAGGCACAGAACATAGACTGACACATCGAGGAATACCACAAGGAGAGATAATGAGTGATATCACATTATTAGACACTGTATTAACAGGGAATTGTTTGAATTTGTAACAAAGGCACTGGGATAATTGTGAGGGGATTCAACCTTCCTATCACATGACAGAAGAGGCTGACTCTATCCCACTCTGGGTGGCGGGGTGGGAGACTGGAGTTGGCTATACAAACCGATGTGGCCTTCCACAGACTCTGTTACACTTGTGGCAGAAGGTGGACATGAGAAGGGGGTGGGTGGGGCATTGATGTGACAGCACGCTCCTTGTGTTTATTTTCTCCTGGATTCCCATTTTCCCCACAGAAAGTCTCGAAGTGTTCGACACCTTCCCAATGCTCCTTCCCCACTTCGGACTTGGCCCAGGACTTAACAGATTTGATTAAGAGATGAAAACAAGTGATCAATTCTGAAGAAGCCAACGTTTAGAAATGTGGACGCATTTGTTAAAGAGATCACTAGGGATTCTCCGAGCAGGAGGACTGCAGTAGGAAGAGGAAACATTGTCAGCGTTTAATCAGATGATCAGAACAGGGAGAATTGAAGGTGCTGGAGTTGGTGAGAGTGTTACAGAGAGAGGCAAAGGCCTGAACAATGTTACAAAGCCAGTACGAATTGCTTCAGCTAGAGCTGTTTGCAGAGGTAGGGATGGACATACGTATTTTCATTGATTCATTCATGGCCTGAGGATGTCACCGAATGGACCAGCATACATTGGCCCACTGCTAATTGCCTTGAAGCAGCTCAGAGTCAGCCATATTGCTGTGTGACTGGAGTCACATGTGAGCCAGACCAGGTAAGAATGTCAGATATCCCTCCCTAAAGGACATACGTGAACAAGTTGATTTTTTCCAGATAATCACCAATGCTTATACAGTGGCCTCACTGATGTCCTGTACAGATACACCATGACATCCCAACTCCTACTCTCAATGCTCTGCCCAATGAAGGGTAACCCTCCCAAACGTCTGCTTCACCAGACTGTCTACCCGTGACGCTACTTTCAAAAAACTGTGTACCTGAGTCCCTGGGTCACTGATTGACAACACGACCCAGGGTCCGAACATTAATTGTACAAGTCCAGCCTTGTCTGCTTTACCACAATACAACATCTTGCATTTCTCCACCTGTTATTCCTAACCTCACTGACCCAGCATCGAACCCTATAGCACACCGTTGGCCACAGGCCTGCAGTTTGAGCAGTAACCCTCTATGAACATGCTCTGTCTCCTAAAATCAATCTGTTGTGTATCTAGTTAGTGAGTGCTCCCTGGTTATGTGTGATCTAAACTTACTAACCAGTCTGCCATGTAGAACCTTGTCAAAGGCCTTGATAAAGCTCATGTGGACATCGTGTCCTGCTCTACTTTGATCTCTCACTTGTCTTTCTCCACACTCACATTTGAGGCATGATTTCCCGTGCACAAAGGCATGCTGACGATCATTAATCTGTCCTTACCTTTCCAAAGGCATGATGATCGTTTCTCTCAGAATCTCCTCCAACAAATTACCACCCTGCCATCAGTCTCACTGGTCTGTAGTGGCTGTTGATGATGCAAATATCTCTGGGAGGGGCCCTGCAATTTCCTCCCTCGCTTCTCACAAGGCGCTGGGATACATCTGATCATGTCCAAAGGTTTTATCTAACCTTTATCATTTTAAGACATCCAGCACCTCCTGTTCTCTAATGTGAATTCTTTTCAAGACATCCCTATGTATTTTCCCAAGTTCCCGAGCTTCCATGTCTTTCTCCACAGTAAATCCGAACACAAAATATTTGTTCAGTATCTCCCCCATCAGCAGTGATTCCACACAGACAGCCTCATTGACCTTTCAGGGGCCCTATTCTCTCCCGAGCTAATTTTTAGCCCTTGTTGAAACTTGTCAAAATGCTTCTGAAATTTCAAATATCCCTCTGCGACAACGAGCCTCCCCCACCCTTATCTATTCTGCCATTTATGGTCACACCAAAATATAGAATCCAACAGATTTAAAAATATTCCCCTTTTATAAAATCATACAGCTCCCATTGTTTCTAAACATCCAGTTATCATTTATTGTCATATCCTTTGAAACACATTCCAGCACTTTCCCGACTTACTGTCAGGCTAACACTGTTTGGTTTCAGACTGACTGCACAAAGGGTTTTGGGAATCCTTGTGAATCAATCTTAAAACATAGCTTACAGGATCAGCAGGTCATAGAGAAGGCAAATCAAATGTTGTCATATATTACAAAGGGAATGGAGTCTAAAATTCGGATGGTCTTGCTAAAACGATGCAAGGTACAAGTCAGAAAACACATCGATTAGAATGAACAGTATGAGTGCCCGAAGGAAAGACATTCTTGTGTTGGAGGCAGGCCAGGGAAGGTTCACTCGGCTGATCCTGGAGATGGCGGGATTTTCCAATGAGAAGAGGTGGAGTAGATTGCCCTTGAACCTATTGGGGTTTTGAAAAATGGGAGATAAATTGCATGAAACATCCAGGATTCGGAGGGGCTTTGACAGGTTAGATGTCGTTAAGTTAGAAAATCGAACAGTACAGCAGAGTAATCGGCCCTTCGGCCCACCAAGGCTGTGCTGACCATGATGCTATTCTAAACTCATCCTATCTGCCTGCACATGGGCGATATCCCTCTATTCTCTGCCTGTTCATGTTTCTGTGTAAATGTCCCACAAATGTTTGCTCTTGTTGTCACCTCTCCCACCTCCTGAGCAGCTTCTACCCTCTCGGTAAAGACAACTGGACTCATTCATCTCCCTTAAAACTTCTCACTCTCACCTTAAACCGATGCACCCTAGTGTTTGATATTTCTACATTGGAAGGAGGATTCCAGCTATCCACACTATTCATGCCTCTCCTAATGCTATATACCTGTACCCAGTCTCTTCTCAGTCTCCGATATTCTCACAAGACAATCCAACTGCGTCCAACCTCCTTACAGTAAACACATTCTCATCCAGGCAATATTTTGCCAACCCTCATTTACACCCTCCCCAAAACCTCCACATCCTTCCTGTGGTGTATCGATGAGAACGACACGCAACCTTCCAAACATGGCCGAATGAAGTTTCATTCAGTCACAACATGACATGCAAATGTCTGTACTCAATACTGTGCCCAATAAAGGTAAGCATACCATACTCCCCCTCTACCACCACATCCTGTTGTGTTGTTATTTTTAGGGAGCTATGTATTTGCTTCCAATGTCTCTCTGTTTATCAATGTTTCCAACTCGGCAATTAGTGCACTTCTCTCTTTCATTTGACTTTATAAATTCATCACTTCACACCTGTCCCGATGAAATTCAATTTGCCACATCTCTGCCCAACGTTCCAGCTGATCTACATACTGCTGCAACCTTGAACACTCTTCCTCACTATCCAAAATTCCCCTAACTATCCCTAATAATTATATGCCTTTCCAAATGTCATCTGCAAAATTACCACTCAAACTGCTGACCTTTTCATCTGAATCACAGATATGAATTACACACAGACATCACAGCACTGATCCTTGTGAAACACCATTGACCGCAGACGTCCAATCAGAAATTGATCACTCCACAAGCCTCTGTCTACTATCACCAAGAAAATATTGCATCCAACTTAACAATGAGCATGGATTGTGATTTGATCTTCCAGATCCCCCTTGCGATTTGGAAGCTGTCCATTCAAAATGACTCTATATTTTGATTCCCAGATTAAATTGGCTGTCTCACTAATGCATTGACTGCGTCCTTCACAACAAAACGGGACCTTGTTTGGTTTTTTGCTGATCTGCCTAAATCCCTACAATCCCTCAATAATCACATTGCTGTTATGATTATTCTGCAGCCACACCTCCACAATAACAGTTCGATCATATCTGTTCCCTTCAGTTAATGCTGTCATTCCATCTGCCTTTTTGCAAATGCATGCCGCGTGTCACCGAGAGAGGGCCTTTGAGGGATGGTTAGAGGTCACAGAGCGGGAGAGATGTTTGGGGTGGTGACAATGTTGCAGGGTTAAACAGTTACAGTTGCTACAGAATGTTCGCAGGAGAAAACATTTTAACGTTTGGAGGAAGATAGAGAGATAAAGCGTCTTTGATTAGATTCCAGAGAAAGGGAAGTGTATAGGGTTGTGGATCGTTATATGGACTATGTTGATCAGGGCGTAGAAACATTCACATATTCCAGGATGTTGTACATTTAACAAGTTGTGGGATCTGGAGAATATCACAGTGATAGCGAGGATGGTATGGACTGGAGAATATTACAGGGAAAGGGAGGGTAGTATGGACTGGAGAATGTTGCAAGCACATGGAAGATAATATAAGCTGGAGAATGCTGCAGCAATAGAGAGGAGTATATGGACTGGAGGATGTTGTACGGACAGGGATGAAGTTGTAGACTGGATACAGTTAGAAGGAGAGATAAATTTATGCACTGGAAGGTATGTCAGAGAGAGCGAGTGGTGTGCATGCTGCAAGATACGACATGGATAGGGAAGCTTTTAGAGACTGGAGGAGAGAGTGACAGAGCGTCTTGTGAGAGACCAGATTCACTTATGAGCATAGGATGTGGTACAGTGAGCAGAGCCTTTTGCAGCTATAAATGAGGATACAATGGCCACAAAGTAGTCACACCTATACATAGGTATATAGGAACTGAAGGAACTGAAGAGATTACACAGGCTAGGAGTGTTGTCTGCAGTGGAGGAGATTAACCTGATAGGGAAGCTTTTAGAGACTCAACAATGTTAGGAAATAATGTGAGTTGCAATGGTGATAGCAGGTTTCAACGATTCGTAGGATATAGACCTGAAGGAGTTTTGACAGATAGCGATGGCACAGTAAAGGGAATTGTAGTGGCTTCCCTTTCATAAGCAATCCATAAGCACTTAAAATATCCTGTTTGACATGTGCATTATCTCTCGACCATTCATCTGACAGCGCTGCAAATATTTCACTGGCTCTGCCTACCAGCTTAGACTGAACTATCATTACCCAGAAGACCTCGGGCCACTCTACCTGTCTATGCAATTTTTCAAATGAAATACACAGTTCGTTGACAGTGGAGTCACAGGTAGTTAGGATAGCGAAGAAGACGCTTGGTATACATTCCTTTATTGGTCAGAGTATTGAGTACAGGAGTTGGGAGGTCATATTGCGGCTGTACAAGACAGTGGTTAGGCCACTTTTGGAATGCTGCATGCAACTCTGTTCTACTTCCGATCGGAAGGATTTTGTGAAACTTGAAAGGCTCCAGAAAGGATTTACAACAACGTTCCCAGGGATGAGCTATAGGGAGAGTTTGAACAGGTGATGGTTGTTTTTCCTGGAGAGTGAGAGGCTGAGGGTGACCTTATAGAGGTTTATAAAATCAAGACGGGAATGGATAGGGTAAATAGACAAAGTCTTTCTCCTGGGGTGTGCGAGTCCAGAATTATAGGGCGGGTTTAGGGTGAGAGTAGAAAGATATAAAAGATAAAAAGGGGCAACTTTTTCACGCAGAGGATTGTACATATATGGAATGAGCTGCCAGAGGAAGTGGTGGAGGCTAGTACAACTACAACAGTTAAAAGGCATCTGGATGGGGATATGAATAGGAAGGGTTTAGAGGGAGATGGGCTGGGTGCTAGCAGGTGGGACGACATTGGGTTGGGAAATCTGATCTGCAGGATGGGACCATGAATGGGTTGTGGAACATGGAGGATGTTATGATTTGAACCACAGGTAATGTTTGATTGGATCTTTCAGCCAATCGTACAGATGGTACAATTGCAACATTTAAGAAGCATTTGGTTGGGTTGGAATGAAGGGTCGGTTTCTATGCTGTACATCTCTATGACTGTAAGATCGGCTGATTGGTCCAATCAAAAATTACCTGTGGTTCAAAACATAATATCCTCCAGGTTCCACAAGCCATCCCCTGTCCCATCCTGCAGGTTCTTGAATCCTGGAACCTCTAACCTTCTGCAAGCCCCACGTCCCTTTCGACATTTGTACCATCCTTCAGGTTCTGCAGCCCTTCATACCTCGGAACATGGCCCAGACTCTCCAACTCCTCCTTCCTCTGCAATGTTCCCCAGAAGATCACTGGAGGATGGTGGGGGTTACAGAGATATGGAGGGACATCAGGATGGGGGATTTTGCAGACATTAGGAATATAGGGACTTGAGGTGGTTTCACAGTTTATGAGTGTTGTAGGGCCTGGAGGAACTTACAAAGATAGGGATAGTTTTAGATTGGAGGATTCTGCAGAAAACCTTTACGTGGTTAAAGGCAGAATTCTTAGCCGCGTGCAGGAACAAAGGGATCCTGTGTCCCTCAG
Organism: Chiloscyllium punctatum; assembly: GCF_047496795.1. NCBI lineage: Eukaryota > Metazoa > Chordata > Chondrichthyes > Orectolobiformes > Hemiscylliidae > Chiloscyllium > Chiloscyllium punctatum. The sequence goes on along the minus strand of NC_092772.1, from coordinate 63,904,202 downwards.
GTTCCCACCCAAGTTGACAGGCTGTTAAGAAGGCGGATGGTGTGTTGGCTTTCATTAGCAGGGGGATTGAATTTAAGAGATGTGAGATTTTGCTGCAGCTCTACAGAACCCCAGTTAGACCACACTTCGAATACTGTGAACAGTTCTGTTCGCTTCATTATAGGGAGGACGTGGAAGCTTTAAAGACAGTGCAGAGGAGATTTAGCAGGATGCTGCCTGGACTGGAGGGCATGCCCATTGAAGGTAGGTTGTGGAAGCTAGGGCTTTTCTGATCACAGCGAAGGAGGAAGAATGGTGACATGATAGAGATGTACAAGGGAATGAGAGGCATAGATAGAGTGGATAACCAGAGACTACTTCCCATGGCGAAATGGCTATCACAAGGGGACATAAGTTTAAGGTAACTGGCGGAAGGTTTAGCTTAGATATCAGAGGGATATGGGCCAGGTGCTGGCAGGTAGGACTAGATTGGGTTGGGATATCCTGTCGACATGGACGGGACTGATACGTTATTTACACAGAGTGTGGTGGGTGCGTGGAATGGACTGCCAGCCGCGGTAGTAGATTCAGACACATTACAGACAAATAAGCAACTCTTGGATAGGCACATCAATGATAGTAAAATGTAAGGTATGTAGGTTAGTTAAGTCTTCAGAGTAGGATAAAAGGACAGCACAATATTGAGGGCGGAAGGGCTTGTACTGGAATGTGCTATTCCATGTTCTAAATAGCAAGGGTTATGATGGCAGCAAGAGGTTTCGGGAAGCGGGAGAATGCGATCTGAATGAAGTGACACAAATAGGAGGCGTTGCTAAAGTTGTATGAGGTAACAGAGACAGCAATGGTCTGATCTGGAGCAGATGACCAGACTGGGAGAATTGTGGGGACTGGAGGGGCTTTCACAGGGAGGGAGGAGCATAGAGCCGCAGGAGGTTAGAGAAATGTGAAGAGCTGTCGGGCTACAGGAGTTCATGGAGATGGGGAGGTTGGGAGGAATGGAGCAGTTTACAGGGATAAGGATGTTGGTAGGATGGGGTGTTTTACACAGACAGGAATGTTTCAGGTGAATGGAGCTGAGAACAGAGATAAAGTGGGTTGTACAGATTGGAAAAACAAATAGACGTATGGAGGGTAGTCGTGACTGAAGATGTTTATAGACACAGGAAGGCTTAGGTTCTGCAGTTATTTAGATAAAGGGGGTGTGGAATCAGACAGATTCTCCAAGTGATAAAGACAGCAATTTTGGTTGGAGACAGTTTCACAGATTAGGGAGCATTAGTAACCTCCTCCAGTTTGGTCAGAGTGTGAAGGGTTGGAGGGGAGGGTGATGTTTACACATGGAAGAGCTGGAGAAGATTGTGGAAATGAGGAGATGGATGGAGACACTTGGAGGAGCTTACATTGACAGGGTGGGTGCTGGCAATGAAAAGATATCACATCGATAGTGGGTCCTGTAGCAACTGTATAGAAAGAGTCAAAGACATTGGAATGACTTCTACAGATTGGGAGTGTTACAGGGCCTGAGAGGATTGTAGGGTCTCCACAGATTGATCGTGTCTTTAAGAATATGTAGATCTGGAAATCTTAAACCCAATGCATGCAGTCTTCATTTCAAGACCAGAGCCTTATTATCCCTCACCAGCCAAGGATCCCTAAACCTGCCAGCTTTTCCCTTTACCCCAATGGGGCAGACTGGTCCTGGATTCTTGAGATCACACTTTGAAAAGCCTCCCATTTGCAAGTTGTTCACTTTCCTTCAAACAGACTCACCCAATCGATTAGAATCATATTGTGGAGATGCTGGTGTCGGACTGGGGGTGTACTAAGTTAAAGATCAACCAACACTCGGTTCCAGTCCAACCGATTTCTTTGAAAGCACTAGCTTTCAGAGCACTGCTTCTTCATCAGGTGGATGTGGAGCACCATCCTAAGGTACAGAATTTATAGCAACAGGATGGCAGTGTCATGGAATATAATATCAAACAAATTTAGTTTAAGCCTTTCATCTGTTACAGTGATCACCAGCGCTTCCAAAGCGAGTTGGATTATAACTGGACATTGTGCAATTTTAAATTCACGGCATTAACCCTAGCCAGATCCTGCAGAATGGCCCCAAACCTGGCCCTGTTCCAGTTTTCCTCTTCAATCTGTGGACCTGCTGATCTTTCTCCATAACTATGTTAAAACGAAGACAGTTGTGGGCACTGGACCCAAAGTGCTCTCTGAATGACACTTCAGTCACTTACCCGACTTCGTTTTCTGAGGGGAGGTCCAGTGTTACACCTACCTGAGTAGAGTAGTGCCCTCTAACATGGGACTGGGATATTATAGTTATGACAGAAACACAGCTGAGGGAGGGGCAAGACTGGCAGTTCATTGTTTCAAGGTAGAGATGCTACAGGAAGGGGAGGCAAGAGAGGACGTGTGGTGGTGGGTTTTGATTGCATGAATCATCACAGCAGTACTTCGAGAGGATATTCGTGTGGGATCGCCCAGTGCAGCTATGTTAGTGGAACAGAGAAATAAGAATGGGTCATCACTTTGATACGATCGGACTGCTGACCCCGAATATTCTGTGGCAGACTGAGGAACAAATATGTCGGGACATCTTAAATATCAACCATAATAATAGGGCTGTTATGGTTGGGGTTTTTGAACTTTCCAAACCTAGACTGGGACTGCCAGTGTTCAGCGTTTGCAAGGGAGGAATTTGGTAATTGTGTTCCGGAAAACTACCAATCAATATGTAAATGGCCTGAAAAGAGAAAGGGGCAAAACCTGACCTCCACTTGGGAAACAAGGTAGGGAAAGGGACTGAGATGTGAGTGGGAAAGCGTTTTGCCAAAGTGACCACAGTTCTAGTAGTTTGAAAATAGCTTTGGAAAAGGACAGGCCTGGTCCACAAGTGCAAGTTATAAAATGGAGCCTGACCAATCTTCATCGTATTAGCCAGGAAATTTCAAAATGTGATTGGGGAAAGGAATTATTTACAGGGAAAGGGAACTTTGGCAAGTGAGAATATTTTAAAAGTGAGATAAATTGATCGATCAGCGCCAGCATGTTCCTGTTTGTGGGCAGGTCAATGCTGACAGCATTCGGAGACACTGGCTGTCTATTGAGGGTCTGGTCAAGGAAAAGTGGGCACATGTCAGGTATAGCCAGCTGGATCAAGGGAATCCCTGAGGATATACAGGGGCTGTAGGAATACACTTTGAGTAGAAAACAGGAATGGAGAAAGGCTAAATGAAATACCCTCAGCAGAGAAGGAAAGGGGAATCTAAAAGTGATTGCATCAGTATATTAAGAGTGTATAAGTAACTCAGGACAAACTAGTGTCCATTAAAAATCAATGAGGCCATCGATGTTTGGAACTGCATGATATTTGCTAAGATCGTAAACTATTTTTTCACTCTAGAACTTACTGTGGAGAAAGACTGGGGAACTCAGGGAACAAGACTAATACATTAGACCACAATTGGAGTTCTCTGCAATTCCAGTCTCTCTGCTATAGGAAAGATGTTGCGAACTTGAAAGTGCTCAGAAAAGATTAACAAGATATTGCCCGGGTTGTTGCTGAATAAGCTGGGTTTAATGTCACTGGAGAATCGGAGACTGAGGGATGACCTTACAGAGGTTTATATGAACATGAGGGGCATGGATAGGGTAAGCATTCAAGGCCTTATCCCAGAAGTTGGGGAGTCCAAAACTAGAGGGCATAGGTTTAAGGTTAGAGGTGAATGGTTTACAGAGGGACTGAAGGGACAGTTTCTTCACACACATGGTGTTGGGTGTATGGAATGAGCTGAGAGAGAAAGTAATGGAGACTGATACTATGACAACATTTGAAAGGTATCTGGATGGGCATCTGAATAGTAAGGGTGTAGACGTATATGGGCCAAATGCTGGAAAAGGGAATGGATTTATTTCGATCTTCTGGTAAACCTGGACGAGTTGGGGACCGAAGGATCTGTTTCTATGCTGTAGATCTCTATGACTTGAAAAGAGTGCATGTTATGAAAGAGGTGGTGCCGAAAGTTTTACAACACAAATGTATGGCAAATCCCAGAACCTGATTAAGTGTATCACAGGACACTGTGGGATGCTAGGGAAGAAATTGTGGAGCCCCTAGCAAAAGCATGTGTATTACTGACAGCCATGTGTGATGGGCTGGCAGGCTGGAGGGTGGCATCATGGACAGTGAAGGAGGTTTTCTGAGATGACAAAGGGATCTTGATGAAGGGCGTGAATGGGCTGAAAAACTAGAGATGGAATTCAATCTGAATAAATACGAGGTAATGCATTTCGTAAAACAAACAAGGGTAGAACTTATACAATTAATGTTCGGGCCTCGGTTAATGTTTTAGAGCAGAGGGTCCTCCGGGTTCAGGTACATAAAACTTGAAGCTTACATCACAGGATGGATAAGACAGTGCTTTGCATGCCTGACTATTGCTCAGTCCATTGAGTGTAGGATTTGGGACGTCATGTTGAGATTGCGCAGACATTTGTGAGGCCTGTTCTGCAATACTCTGTCCAGTTCTGGTCACCCAGTTAACAGGGAGGATATTATTAAGCTGCAGGGCATTCAGAAGAGATTTCCCAGGATATTGCTGGGTATGGAAGGCTTGAGTTCTGAAAAATGGCTGGATAGGCTGAGTCTTTTCTCACTGGAGCCTGGAGGTTGAGACATGATGCTATAAAGGTTTATGAAAAAAAAGTGATTTATAGATCAATTTAATGGTAGTTGCCTTTTCCTCAGGATGGGGGAGTCTCAAGGGGGGGGACCACATTTTTAAGGTTAGAGCAGAGAGACATGTTCAATACAAAGATATGGGGCAATTTTCTACACAGAGGGTGGTTTGAGTGTGGAATGAACTTCCTGAGAAAGGGTTTGATGTGGGTACAATTACAACATTTAAAAGATATTTGGATAAACAGGTGAATAGGGAAGGGTTGGAGTGATATGGGCTAGCAACAGGCAGCTGAGAAGAGTTTAGTTTTAGATTATGGTGGGTATCAACTGAAGGGTCAGTTTCCATGCTGTTTGACTCTATGACAAGAATATGGTTTTATTCCATTATTGAAGAAAAGATCAGGGCTGGGTCCACTGATGTGCATCATCTCCATAAACGATTTGGTTGAAAATATAGGAGTGATTGTGCGAAAGTTTGTTGATGATCAAGTGAATGGTGTAGTGGGCAGTAAATACGGTTATCAAAGGGGATCTTGACCAACTGGGCCAGTGGACCAAGGAATGAAAGATGGAGTTTAATTCAGGTGTTGGATTTTGTTAAGACAAACCAGGGAGGACTAACACAGTTAATGGAAGGGCTCTGGGCAGGGTTGTTCAACAGACAGAGAGAGAGAGAGAGACCAGGGGGTGAAAGTTACATTGTTCCTCGGAAGTGGCATCACAGGTGGACAGGGTGGGGAAAGAGACATTTGGCACATTTGCCGACATTGGCCAGCACTTTGTTACATACGTTGGAGATATTTGTAACATTGTCCTAAATATTTCCCTTGGGCAGAGGAGGCCACGGGGTGACCCTAAGAATGGTCAATAACCAAAGGTAGGTGAGTCCAAAACTTGAGGGTATAAACAGGAGGTGAGAGAGAGCAAGGATTTAAAGAGGGAGCTGAGGGTGATCATTATCCACAGAGGATGGTGCATAGACCGAACAGACTGCCTCAGGCACATGGGAGAAACAAGAACAATTATAGCATGGAAAAGACATTTGGGCAGGTACATGGAGAGGAGAAGGTTTGAAGAGATAAGGGCCAAATGCAGGCAAATGAGACTCATTCAGTTTCAGTAACATGGGCAGCATTGAGGAGTTGGACCACAGGTTCTATTTCCGTGCTGTATCACTCTGTATCCAGTTGAAGAGGATTAGTGTACCAAAATAAGGCATGTTATAGACACTGAAACAAGTTACAGCGATAGGGATGGTAGTCTGGAATGCAGTACGTCTCAAATATGTGGAGGGACTGTCGGGAATGGAGCAAGTTACAGGGATAACTACTGTTATAGGAGTTAAAAGAGACTGAAGGCACTGGTGCACAAGCCATGCCACAGATACAGTGTTGCAGAGTATTGAGTCTTAGGACAGTGTTGGAGAGAGAAGACAGAACAGAAAGATCCCAGGCAGCATTCCCAACCTCTCGTTGGAGGCCTGCTTTAACCTCTGTTGTACGGATGCTCACTAAGACAGCGCAGGCCTGGATTGATAACTCTGAACTCCCGATGCTTCTCAGTGCAACATAAGTTAAAGTGGACGTGGTGATTGAACATGGGGTGTGTCTATACTGTGCTCCCCATCCAGCACTTATCTATATCATGTCTTGTTAGCCAATGTTTGGAGCCCTCTCCTTGCTCTCTGCTCTGTGCACTGTGAGTAAACGTACCTCACTGCAGGATTTATTGAAGGCTCCAGATCTCTCTGCCCTTTGTCTCTTTGGCTGACCAACCATCTTCAATGAGGTGATGGATGAGACACACAGCAGTTGGGAAGTCTATTGAGTCAGCAACTTCCTGAGTACCTACAGGAGACAGGGAAATAGACAGAATGGGAAATTAGACTGATGCAGTGAGGGTTACACAAGGAGAATGGAAATGAGCCCCACAGATATCTGGAAAATCCCAAACTCCATCCCTAGCCTGCACTGTTGCGTCTCTCTGGAGTGGAGAATTCTGTTGGCCCAGGATCTGGAGTAGCTGCAAGAGTGAGAGACGCTGACAGAGGCAGCAATTAGACCCACACAGTGAGGGATACCACATGGAGAGAGACTGAGTGATATCACCAGAGTGCTGGAAGGTATCAGGACCACACAATCATATTGGAAGAATGGGTTTAGCTTCATGTATCAGTGCTCAGGGATGAGCAACCACTGAGCAGGTGAAGTGATGGCCTAGTAACATTATTGTTAGGGCATTTGTCCAAAACCTCAGTTAGTGCTCAGGGGAGGCAGGTTTGAATCCCATCATAAGATATGGTGGAATTTAAAATCAATAATTTTAAAAATATCAATTAACAATCCATAAGCAAATATGAAACCATTGCTGATGTACAACAAACACAATCCCTTAGATTACCTACAGTGTGGAAACAGGCCATCGACTCAAGAGTAACCCACTCAGACCCATCACCCTAATACACCTAACGTTAGTGGCAATGTAGCATGGCCAATTCACCTGGCCTGCGCATCTTGGGACCGTGGAAGGAAACCGGAGCATCCGGAGGCAATTTACGCAGACATGCGGAGAATGTGCAAACTCCACAAAGTCGCCCGGGGCTGGAATTGAACCTGGGACCCTGGTGCTGTGAGGCAGGAGTGCTTATCACTGAGCCACCGTGCCACCCACTTGCCCTTGTGACAACAAAATCTGATCATCCTCACGTGGTTTGCACTACATACCCACAGCAAAGTGTTTGACTCTCAATTGCCTTTTGAAATGGCCGAGCAAGCTGTTCAGCTCAAGGGCAGCTAGGGATAGGCAATAAAGGCTGCTCAGCCAGAGACACCCACATCCCATACCTGATTTATAAAAAAATCCATTAGGATGGTCCTACTGGAACTGTGCGAGGGCCTGTGACCTGGCCAATCATGTCTGTAGGTTTATGGATAGGGATTTAAACTGACAGAGAGGACGCTGGGACAGGGTCCAGGTGAAAGGAGCTTTCCAAATACAAAGAGAAAAGGTGAAGTAATGGAGCAACATGAGAATGTGTCTGAAGGCAATCAGAAAAGAACAGGATGGGACAGAGTTTAACTAAAACTGTACATCAGTGAATAGGTTTGTGACAGGAAATTGTGGGAAAGAGGAAATTATGATTTTTTTTTGAATGGACGAAGTCTTATCAATAAGGTAGATGGATTTCTGTCACTGAGATAAAAAAAGATTTGGACACCAGAGAGACGTAGTTACAGGGCGAACAAAAGGTGGACATAAATATTCAATGGATCACAACCTTGTGCGAAATCAATCAAAATGGGTAACGCTAACAATAATGGGTAAGAAAGGCATCACAGAGAAAGCATTTGGTCTCAGATCATGAAGTAGAGTCAGTCTGAATGTAAATTCTGGCTACTACTTGCCAAGGACACAAGCAGCAGAACAGTTTTAGCCACCGAACAGCATTCCGTTGCTCATCACTGCATTACACAGGAACTGATTGGAATTTTTTAACAAACACATTGTGATAATTTTGGGAAACTTCAATATTCCCATAATCTGGGACAGTCACACTGACAACAGTGATATTGGAAGAGGAGTTCAAGGATTTTTTTTTCAGTGTTTCTTTGAATAACAAATTGTGCAACTGGCGAGGGATGTAACTGTCTCAAAGCGACCGTTGTGTGATGAAACTGAGTGAATGAGTCACGTCACCTGGAGAGATCCTCATGGAAATTGTGATAAAGTGCAGTTTAAAAAAATATAAAGTTTTAAAGTCAATCACAGAAAGGACAAACTACAACTAGAAACAAAAATAACCAATAACATGAGTTTGAGAAGAGAACTGACCAAGGTAAACAGGCTAAACAGACTGAAATATGTGCCTGTCAATGAACAGTGGAAAACATTTGAAGGAGCAGTGTAAAACATCAACAAAAGGACATTCCATTGAAACGGATAAATCCTCAGCAAGAAATCCCCATCGGTCCCTCACTCAAGTAAAAAGGATCATATTAGATTATCGGGCTTAGAGGATCACCAAAAAGTACTTAAAATCCTGAAGTGAGAGAATGTTTTAGGAGTAAGTTTTAAAGGGATTGCAAAGGGTCTGCTAGCAGGAGGAGGTCAGACGGAAGAGGGAATAATTGTCAAGGTTTTATGTCACAAAAGGAACCAGGAGAGCTGAAGGTGCTGGAGGTGGTGAGAGTGTCACAGAGAGGAGTCAGGGTCTGAACGGTGTTTCAAAGCCAGTACAGATTGCTGCAGCTGGAGGGGTTTGCAGAGGTAAGGAGGGACATAGGCATTTTTATTTATTCATTCATGGGATGAGGGTGTCACTGATTGGACCAACATTCTTTGCCCCACTGCTAATTACCCAGAGGAAAGCACAGAGTCAACCATATTGCTGTGGGTCTGGTGTCACGTCCAGGCCAGACCAGGTTAGAATGTCAGATGTTCTTCTCTCAAGGACGTAAGTGAACCAGATGAGTACTTCCTACTGGTCAACAATGCTTTTACGGTGGCCTTACCAATGTCCTGTACAGCCACAACATGACGTCCCAACTTTTACTCTCAATGCCCTGCACAACGAAGGTAACCATCCCAAACGCCTGCTTCAACAACCTGTCTGCCTGTGACACCACTTACAAAGAACTGTCTACCTGCATTCCTGGGTCTCTGACTGACAACACTACCCAGGGCCCAAACATTAATTGAACATGTCCCACCCTGGTTTGTTTCACCAAAATGGAGCACTTCACATTTATCTAATTAAACTCCATCTGCTATTCTTCAGCCCACTATCCCAGCAGTACTGTCCATCCTGTTGTATCACAGATAACCTTCATCACTGTCCACTTTGCCACATATTTCAGTGTCAACCAAGAAGCGTACTTACGACAAAACCAATATTCCCATCCAAACCATTTATCCAAATGACAAACAACAGGGGACCCACTTCACCGCTGGTCACATATCTCCAATCAGAATGACAATATGTCTCCCATCACCCTCTGTCTCCTACCATCAAGCCAATTTTGTATCCAGTTCACTAGCTCCTCCTGAATGCCATATCCTTCTACATTGATCTGAGCTTATTACCCAGTTTACCATACGGATCGTAGAACACAAAACAGTACAGCACAAGACCCTTCGGCCACGATGCCATGCCCATCTTTTACCCGACTGGAAGATCAAACTAACCTACATACCCTTCATTTTGCTGTCATCCAAGAGTCTGTTAAAATGTCCCGTTCCAGCCACCCACCACTCTCTGTGTAAAGGACCTACATCTGAATTCTCCCCTTACCCATCCTCCAATCACCCTCAAATTATGCCCCCTTGTACCATGTATGCCATGGGATAAAGAGATCTCTCACTATTCAATCTATCTATGCCTCATACCATCTTGTTCACCTCTTCCAAGTCACAGCGCACTCTTCTTCACTCCAATGAGAAAAGCCTTAGTTCCCTCAACCTTTCTTCATAAGACATGCTCTCCAGTCCAGGCAGAATCCTGGTAAATCTCCTCTTTACCCTCTTTAAAGCTTCCATATCCTTCCTGAAATGAAGGGACGAAACCTGAACACAATATTCTAATCGGGATCTAAACAGGGCTGCATAGAGCTGTAGCATAACCTCATGCTTTAAAACTCAATCCCCCAGCTAATGAAAACGAATTCAACATATTCCTTCTTAACAACATTATCAGCTTGGGTGGCAAATTTGACGGATCTCAGGTCATGAAATCCAAGATCCATCTGTTCCTCCACACTATCCATTATTCTGCCTTTATCCCTGTATTCTGCATTCAAGTCTCACCTTCCAAAATGAATCACTTCACACTTTTCCTGATTTGACTCCATCTACCACTTCTCATCCCAGCTCTACATCCTGTCAATGTCCCGTTGCAACCTACAACAGACCTCCACACTCTTCACTACTCCACCAACATTCATGTCATTGGCAAACTTACTAACCCAGTCTTCCACTCACACATCCAAGTCATTCATAAAATCACAACGAGCAGAAGTGCTGTAACCTCTCTCTGAGAAAACCACTGGTCACTGAGCTCCAGGCTGAATGATTTCCATCTGTCATCACCCTCTGTCTTCTACGGGCCAGGAATTCTATATCCAGACAGGCAGGTTTCCCTGTATCCCATGCTCTGTACTTTCTCAATGAGCCATAAATGTGTTTTGTCACATTCTCAAAGGATTCAATAAGATTTGTGAGGCATGAACTGTCCCTTACAAAGTCATGATGAGTTTCTCTAATCAAACTATGGTTTTCCAAGGAATCACAAATCCCGTCTCTCAGAGTCCTCTCCAATAATTTGCACATCACAGAGAGAAGACTGACAGGTCTGTGAGTCCCAGGATTATCTTGATTCCCTTTCTTGAAAAACTCATGGCTGATTCACCAAACCTGCACATCTTTGGGCTGTGGGTGGAAACCGGAGCACCTGTCGGAAACCCACACAGACATGGAGAGAATGTGCAAACTCCACGCAGACAGTTGCCTGGGGCTGGAATTGAAATCACGTCCCTAGTGCTGGGAGGCAGCAGTGCTAACCACTGAGCCACCGTGCTGCCCCCTGTAACTCTCTATAGCCCTGCTTCTGATTCTTGGTTCCTCAACCTTAGGTTAGTTTCTTCTTCCTCTTGACTAGATGTTCTACATCCCTTGGAACCTTGTCAAATGCTTTACTGAAGCTCATGTAGACAACGGTGACTGCTCTGCCTTCATCTATTTCTTGGTCAACTCCTCGAAGAGTCAATCCGGTTTGTGAAACATGGTTTCCCACTCACAAAGCCATGCTGACTATCTCTAATCAGCCCTTGCCTTTCCAAATATATGTAGCTCCTTTCTCTCAGAATCTCCTCCAACAACTTCCCCAGGACTGGCTCATGGGACTGTAATTTCCTGGCTTTTCCCTGCAACCCTTAAGTGATGGAATAACAGTAGCCACCTTACAGTCTTCTGGTAACTCATTGTGTCTGTGGATAATATAAATATCTCTGAAGGGACACCGCAACCTCTTCCCTAGCTTCCCACAATATTCTAGGATAGACATAATGAGCTACTGAGGATTGATCAACCTTTATTTGTTTTAAGACTCCAGCACTTTCTCTTCTCTTTTGAGGATTCTTTCCAACACATCACTCTTTATTTCCCCACGTTCCCGAGCTTCCATGTCTTTCTCCACAGTAACTTCTGACAACACTATCTTGTCCAATATCTCACCCACCTCCTGATAGTTCAGGTGCCCTATTCTCTACTAAGTTACTCCTTAGCCCTCATTGAAACTTGTGTAAAGGCTTCTGATAATTCAAATACACCGTATCCTCGGTACAGCCACTCCTTCACCCTTATCTACTCTGCCATTTATACTCACACCAATAAAAATACAATCCAACAGGCTCAAATCCACATTGTCTTTTTATTAAATGTGTTTCTAAGGGTCCAGTTATTGTATATTGACATATCATTTCAAACATATTTCAGCTCCCGACCTACTGTCAGGCTGACACTGTTTGGTTTCAGACTGGCAGCAGAAATGGTTATGGGAGTTCTTGTTTCTCAGTCTGAAAAAGGTAGCTTACAGTTTCAACAGGTAATAGAGGCTTTGGAATTAAGGAGGGAATGATGTGGGGACTGTATGAGATTATGGACATAGAGATTGCAGTGGTGACTGAAGAACATTATGGAGATAGGGAGTGTTGTGGGGCCTGAAAGGGGCCAAAGAGATCTGCAGGGCTGTTGGGCCTGAAGGAGGTTGCACAAATCAGGAGGATCATGGGGATTGAAGGAGGTTACTCTGACTGGGAGGGTCATCGGGTCAGGATGAGATTATGGAGATAGGGAGGGTCGTGGGGCCTTTTGGAGGTTATGGAGTTAGGGAGGTTTGTGGGGAATGATTCAGGTTACATGGATAGGGAGAGTCGTGGGGACTGAAGGATTTTATGGAGATAGTGAGGGCTGTGGGGACTGAAGGAGGTTATATAGATAGTAAGTTTATAGAGATGCACAGTGACTACTGGCATTTAGTGATGCAGCGGGCTGTAGTAACTGGGACGGGGGGGGCTGTCTTACAGTGATAGGGAGGGTTGTGGAAGATGGAAAAGCTGACAGATACAGGGTGGGTTTTAGGAATGGGAGGACTTTACAGGGATTTTGAGGAATGCAGGGATGGGACGTGGTAACAATCACAGGGAAGATTTTGGGAACCTGATCTGAGATGGGTACAGCTGAGAATAGAAGTGAGCCAAACAGTAAGGACAGGCAGGGACAAGGTAGGATTAATAAATGAAGCTGCATTTATTTCAATGTAAGGGGCCTAACAGGGAAGGCAGCTTAACTCAGGGCATGGTTAGGACCATGGGACTGGGATCGCACTGCAATTGAAGAAATATGGCTCAGGGATGGGCAGGACTGGCAGCTTAAATGTTCCAGGATACAAATGCTACAGGAAGGATAGAAAGGGAGGCAAGAGAGGAGGGGGAGTGGTATTTTTGATAAGGGATAGCATTACAGCTGAAATGAGGGAGGATATTCCCAGAAATACATCCAGGAAAGTTATTTGGGTGGAACTGAGAAATAAAAAGGGATGATCACCTTATTAGGATTGTATTACAGACCCTCCAACAGTCAAAGGGAAATTGCCAAACAAACTTGTAAGGAGATCTCAGCTATCTGCAAGAAGAATAGGGTAGGTATGGGAGGGGATTTTAACTTTCCAAACATTGACTGGGACTGCCATAGTGTTGAAGGTTTAGATGGAGAGGAATTTCTTAAGTGTGTAGAAGATAATTTTCTGATTCAGTATGTGGATATACCTATTAGAAAAGGTGCAAAACTTGACCTACTCTTGGCAAATAAGGCAGGGCAGGTGACATGGTGTCAGTGGGGGAGCACTTTGGGGCCAGCGACCATAATTCTATTTGTTTTAAAATAGTGATGGAAAAGGGTAGACCAGATCTAAAAGTTGATGTTCTAAATTGGAGAAAGGCCAATTTTGACGGCATTAAGCAAGAACTTTTGAAAGCCGATTGGCGGCAGATGTTCGAAGGTAAAGGGATAGCTGGAAAATGGGAAGCCTTCAGAAATGAGATAACAAGAGTCCAGAGAAAGTATATTCCTGTCAGGGTGAAAGGGAAGGCTGGTAAGTATAGGGAATCCTGGATGACTAAAGAAATTGAGTGTTTGGTTCAGAAAATGAAGGAAGCATATGTCAGGTATAGACAGGATAGATCAAGTGAATCCTTAGAAGAGTATAAAGGAAGTAGGAGTATACTTAAGAGGGAAATCAGGAGGGCAAAACGGGGACATGAGATAGGTCTGACAAATAGAATTAAGGAGAATGCAAAGGGTTTCTTAAAAATATATTAAGGAAAAAAGGGTAACTAGGGAGAGAATAGGGCCCCACAAAGATCAGCAAGACGGCCTTTTTGTGGAGCCACAGAAAATGGGGGAGATACTAAATGAATATTTTGCATCAGTATTTACCGTGGAAAAGCATATGGAAGATATAGACTGTAGGGAAAGAGATGGTGACATCTTGCAAAACGTCCAGATTACAGAGGAGGAAGTGCTGGATGTCTTAAAACGGTTAAAGGTGAACAAATCCCCAGGAACTGATCAGGTGTACCTGAGAACTCTGTGGGAAGCTAGAGAAGTGATTGCTGGATCTCTTCCTGAGATATTTGTATCATCAATAGTCACAGGTGAGGTGCCAGAAGACTGGAGGTTGGCAAAAGTGGTGCCACTGTTTAAGAAGGATGGTAAAGACAAGCCAGGGAATGACAGACCGGTGAGCCTGACCTCGGTGGTGGGCAAGTTGTTGGAGGGAATCCTGAGGGACAGGATGTACATGTATTTGGAAAGGCAAGGACATGATTAGGGGTAGTCAACAAGGCTTTGTGTGTGGGAGATCATGTCTCACAACCTTGATTGAGTTTTTTGAAGAAGTAACAAAGAAGATTGAGGAGGGCAGAGTGATAGATGTGATCTATATGGACTTCAGTGAGGCATTCCACAAGGTTCCCCATGGGAGACTGATAAGCAAGGTTAGAACTCAAGGAATACAGGGAGATCTAGCCATTTGGATACAGAACTGGCTCAAAGGTAAAAGACAGAGGGTGGTGGAGGAGGGTTGTTTTTCAGACTGGAGGCCTGTGACCAGTGGAATGCCACAAGGATCGTTGCTGGGCCCTCGACTTTTTGTCGTTTACATAAATGATTTGGATGTAAGCAGAAGACATACAGTTAGTCAGTTTGCAGATGACACCAAAATTGGAGGAGGTGGAGTGGACAGCGAAGAATATTCCCTCAGATTACAACAGGATCTGAACCAGCTGAGCCAATGGGCTGAGAGCTCGCAGATCGAGTTAAGTTCAGATAAATGCGAGGTGCTGCATTTTGGGAAAGCAAATCTTAGCAGGACTTATACACTTAATGGTAAGGTCCTAGGGTGTGTGGCTGAACAAAGAGACCTTGGAGTGTGGGTTCATAGTTCCTTGAATGAGGAGTCACAGGTAGTCAGGATAGTGAAGGCGGCATTTGGTATGCTTTCCTTTATTGGTCAGAGTGTTGAGTACAGGAGTTGGGAGGTCATGTTGCCGCTGTACAGGACATCGTTATGGCCAGTGTTGGAATATTGCGTGCAATTCTGGTCGACTTCCTTTCGGAAAGATGTTGTGAAACTTGAAATGGTTCAGAAAAGATTTACAAGGATGTTGCCAGGGTTGGAGGATATGAGCTACAGGGAGAGACTGAACAGGCTGGGGCTGTTTTCCTTGGAGCGTCGGAGGCTGAGGGGTGACATTACAGAGGTTTACAAAATTAGGAGGGGTATGGATAGGATAAATAGACAAAAGTCTTTTCCCTGGGGTCAGGGAGTCCAGATATAGAGGGCATAGGTTTATGGTGAGAGGGGAACGATATAAAACAGACCCAAGAGGCATCTTTTTCACACAGAGGGCGGTACCTGTATGGAATGAGCTGCCAGAGGATGTGGTGGAGGATGGTACAACTGCAACATTTAAGAGACATTTGGATGGGTATATGAATAGGAAAGATTTGGAGGGATATGGGCCGGGTGCTGGCAGGTGGGACGAGATTGGGTTGGGATATCTGGTCGGCATGGACGGGTTGGACCGAAGGATCAGTTTCCATATTGTACATCGTTATGACTCTATCAGTCATGGAGGTTATACAAATAAACTGTGTGATTGCGTCTGGAGGAGATTAAAGGTATAAAGGTTTGTAGTTACCGAAGAAAATTACATCAATCGGGACCAGCAGAGTTTACAGAGACTGCGTGCGTTTTAGAGACAGGAAGAGTTCATAGTCATCATTAGAAATGGAGAAACTAATTTATGAGAGAAGCAGGGTCACTCTGCACTGTGCCCAGAGACAAGGAGGAGTCTAACAGCTGGAGGAGGTTACGAAGGTACAGAGCTTTTTTGTTGTCGTGACGGGAAGGTTACAGAGATCATGAAGGTAGTAGGAGTTCAAAACAGTCACAAAGACAGGGAGGTTTTTCAGGTCTGGAAAGGACTACACTGACCAGGATGGTGGAAGGAACTGAAGGGTTGTTTTTCTTCAGTTAAGGAGAGATGTGACAGAACCCGGCACTAAAGGCAAAGGCAGAAACTTGGAGAGTTGTAGTGGTAGGAGGAGCTTACAGTGATAGGCAGGATTGTAGGGGCTGATAGAGATAGGGGAAGTGGTATCCATGAAACAGACAATGGAGAAACTGACAGACATAGGGAGGGTTCTGTGGAACAATGAATTTACAGACAAGATGGTGATAATGAAGCCTGAGAATTTTCTCATGTTCCTTGCCCAGCATTGTTCCTACATCATGCCCTCAGGGTCTGAATTAAAGTCCACTAACTCCTCCCTGTGCTGTTTACTGTGAGTGATCTTACCGGCTGCAGGATTTACTGAAGGCTCCAGATCTCCCTCTCCATCTCTCTCTGGCTGACCAACTGTCTTCAATGTGGTGATGGACGAGACAGGAATTGGGAATTCTGCTGAGTCGGGGGCATCAGGAATACTTACAGGAGACAGGGAAATAGACAGAATGGTAAATTACACTGCTGAAATGAAGGTTACACATGGAGAATGGCACGGAGTCCCACGGAGATATGGAAATTCCCAGTCTCCATCCATGGCCTGTGCAGTTGCTTCCCTCTGGAGTGGAGAATGCTGTTGGCTCAGGATCTGGAGGAGCTGCAAGAGTGAGAGACACTGACAGAGGCAGCAATTAGACCCACACAGTGAGGGATACCACATGGAGAGAGACAGTGATATCAGCAGAGTGCAGGAATATATCAGGATCACACAATGGTATCATCAGAAGTGGTTCTGACCAGTGAGCACTGCTACCAATACTCAGGGAGGACTGAGCTATTTTATAGATATAGGCTCCTCTGGTACCAGGATTATGCAGTGTGCCATAAACGGACACAGATGAGGAGGGGGACAGGTCTGAGGTGAATGGAAATTCCCAAGTCCAAAGAGAAAGGTTGAAATATTCGAACACCATGGAGATGTGAATGAAGACCAAAAGAAAGAAACAGTAAGGGACTGAGTTTAATTAATATACGACATTGTCAAACAGATTTGTGACAGGAAATTATTGGTTAAAATAAAGTAAATGCCATTTCTGCCCCTCACAATTCCTCATACACCACAAGTGTCATCACTTCCGCCCCTCACATCATCGCTGATGTCACACACAGTGACTTCCACCCCCCCCCCCCCACTGCCATGTTTGCCACCACTTCCGCCCCCACCAACGCCACTCACCTGCATTCTGCTGACGCCACCCTCAGGTCCCACGTCACCATTCCTGCCCCCAGAACCCTGAGGGGAACACCACCCCTGCTCATGACTCCATCCCCATTCCCCCTAACACCACACCCATTCCAGTTACAGGCTCCGTCGCCTCCCCCAGCTCCACACCTACGCCTGGTCCCAGCTCCCAGTCCTGCTGAGTTTTCACCATTCCCCCTGACCTCCACCTCACTGAGGATGAATGATCAATCCTCAGCAAAGGCCTCACCTTTATCCCCCTCCGTCCACACATCAATGAACTTAATACACACCGTGACATCGAACACTTCTTCTACCCAATCCGCCTCAGAGCTTACTTTTACAATGAAGACTCCCGCCTATTTCCTGACGACCCCTTTGCCACCCTCCAGTACACTCCATCCACCTGGACACCCCACGCTGGCCTATTACCTGTCTTCGATTTCTTCTTTTCCAACTTCCACCGAGACATTAACCGTCTCTACCGATCTACCCCTCCCCCACTCCAACCTCTCACCCTCACAACGTACAGCCCTCCACTTCCTCTGCTCCAATACCGACTTCACCATCAAACCAGCAGATAAAGGGGGTGCAGTGGTGGTCTGGTGCACTGACCTTTACACCGCTGAAGCCATGATGCCAACTCAAAGACACCTCCTCCTACCACCCCCTCTCCCATGACCCACCTCCCATCACCAAACCGCCATCTCCCAGAGCAGACAGAACCTCATCACCTCAGGAGGAGATCTCCCACCCACAGCTTCCAACCTCATTGTCCGGGATCCCCCACTGTCCGGTTCTACCTCCTTCCCAAGATCCACAAGCCTGACCACCCTGGCCGACCCATTGTCTCAGCATGCTCCTACCCCACCGAACACATGTCTGCCTACCTCGACATCCAATCCCTCCACACCTCCATCCACCATGACCAGGACCTCCAAGCCCTGCGTTTCTTCCTCTCCCGATGTCCACAACAGTACCCTTCCACCGACACTCTCATTCGTTTGGCTGAACTTATCCTCACCCTTAACACAATTTCCTTCGAATCCTCCCACTTCCTCCAGACCAAAGGGGTAGCCATGGGCACCCGTATGGGCCCCAGCTATGTCTATCTAGTTGTTGGCTACGTAGAACAGTCCATCTTCCGTAGTTACAATGGCACCACTCCCCACGTCTTCCTCCGCAACATTGATGACTGCATTGGCACCACATCGTGCTCCCTCGAGGAGTTTGAGCAATTCATCAACTTCACCAACGTTCCACCCTGACCTTAAATTTACCTGGACCATCTCTGATACCTCCCTCCCCTTCCTGGACCTCTCCATCTCCATTAATGACAACCGACTGGACACCGACATTTTTTACAAACCTACCGACTCCCACAGCTACCTAGATTACATATCTTCCCACCCTACCGCCTGCAAAATTCCCAATCCCTATTCCCAATTCCTCCGCCTGTGCTGTACCTGCTCCCACGTGGAACAGTTCCACCACAGAACACATCAGATGGCCTCCTTATATCGAGATTGGAATTTCCCTTCCCACGTGGTAAAAGATGCCCTCCAACGGATCTCTTCCACATCCCACACCTCCACCCTCAGACCCCACCCCTCCAACCATAACAAGGACAGAACACCCCTGGTGCTCACCCTCCACCCTAACAACCTTAACATAAACCAAATCATCCGCCGCCATTTCTGCCACCTCCAAACGGACCCCACCACCAGGGCTATATTTCCCTCCCCACCCCTCTCCACTTTCCGCAAAGACCATTCCCTCCATGACTACCTAGTCAGTCCCATGCCCCCCAAAAACATACCCTCCCTTCCTGGCACCTTCTCCTGCCACTGCAGGAATTGCAAAACCTGCGTGCACAGCTCTCCCCTTACCACGATCCAAGGCCCTAAAGGAGCCTTCCACATCAAAAGTTTTACCTGCACATCCACCAATATCATTGTATCCGTTGCTCCCGATGTGGTCTCGTCTACATTGGGGAGACTGGACACCTCCTAGCAGAGCACTTTAGGGAATATCTCTGATACACCTGCACCAATCAACCCCACCGCCCTGTGGCCCAACATTTCAACTCCCCCTCCCACTCTGTCGAGGACATGGAGGTACTGGGCTTCCTCCACCGCCACTTCCTCATCACCCGACGCCTGGAGGATGAACGCCTCACCTTCCGCCTCAGAACACTTCAACCCCAGGCCATCAATGTGGACTTCACCAGTTTCATCATTTCCCCTTCCCCCATCTCACCCCACCTCCAGCCTTCCAGCTCAGCACCGCCCCCCCGCCTCTCATTTATCTCCTCACTCTGCAGGCTCCCGGCCTCTGTTCTTGATGAAGGGCTTTTGCCCAAAACATCGATTTCCTGCTCCTCGGATGCTGCCTGACCTGCCGTGCTTTTCCAGCACCACTATAATCTAGACTCTGGTGTCCAGCATCTGCAGTCCTTGTTTTTACCTTATTGGAGGAGGAGACTATCAAGATAAGGCATGTTGTAGACACTGAACCAAGTTACAGGGATAGGGATGGTAGTGTGGAATGCAGCACATTTCAAATATGTGGAGGGACTATCGGGAAGGGAGGATGTTACAGCGATAGGATCTGTGATAGGAATTAAAAATTATTGAAGACACTGGACCACAAGACATGCCATAGATACACTGTTGCAGAGTAGTGAGTTTTAATATAACAGAACTTACATTGGGATGGTGATTGAGCCTGCGGTGTGTGTGTGTACTGTGCTCCCCCTCCAGCACTGTATCTATGTAATGTTGTGTTAACAGATGTTTGGAGCCCTCTCATTGTTCTTTGCTCTGTGCACTATGGGTGACCTTACCTCACTACAGGAATTATTGAAGGCTCCAGATCTCCTTTCCCTTTGTCTCTCTCTGGCAGACCAACTGCACTCAATGAGGTGATGGACGATCCACCCAGCAGCTGGGAAGGCTGTTGAGTCAGGATTTTTCTGAATACCTACAGGGGACAGAGAAATAGACAGAATGGGAAATTAAACAGATGCAGTGAGGGTTACACATGGAGAATGGCACTGAAGTCCCACAGAGATCTGGAAAATGGAGCGATATTAAGTAATAGTCCCAGATTGCTGGAAGATGTCAGGATCACACAATTGTGTGGGAAGAATGGATTTAGCTTCATGATGCCCTGGTATCAGTGCTCAGGGATAAGCACCCAGTGAGCAGGTGAAGTAATGACCTAGTGGTATTATTGCGAGAAAATGGATCCAAAACCTCAGCTAATGTTCAGGAGAGGCAGTATTGAATCCCACCATCTGAAAAGGAGACATTTGAAATCAATAATTTTAAAAAGAATAATTAACAATCCACAAATAAGTATGAAACCATTACTGATGTACAACAAATCCAAACACTTGTCCTTTCGAGAAGGACATCTGCCCATCCTCACGTGGTCTGCACGACATACCCACAGCAAAGTGTTTGCTTCTCAATTACCCTCTGAAATGGCCGAGCAAGTTACTCAGTTCAAGGGCTTCTGGGAGTGGGCAAGAAAGGCTGGTCAACCAGAGATTCACACATCCCATACCTGGTTTAAAAAAAAAATCTATTAGGATGGTCCCACTGGAACCGCGCTGGGACCAGTGTCCTGACCAATCATGTCGGTAGGTTTATGGACAGGGCATTAAACTGACAGAGAGGATGCAGGGACAGGGTTCAGGTGAAAGGAGCTTTCCAAATCCAAAGGGAAAAGGTGAAGCAATGGAACAGCATGGGAATGTGTCTGAAGACAAGCAGAAAGGAACAGGTTGGGACAGAGTTTAACTAAAACTGTACATCAGTGAATAGATTTGTGACAAGAAATTGTGGAAGAGAGTATATTGTGTTTTTTTTTGAATAGACAACGTTGCTGCAATAAGGTCGATGGATTTGTGACTCAGAGATAAAAGAGATTTCGACACCAGGGAGACATGGATACAGGGTGAACAAAATATTCAGTGGTTCATAATCTTGTGCAAACTCAGGCAAAATGGGCAACGCTTACAATAATGGATAACAAAGGGATTACAGAAAAAGCATTTGGCCTCAGATCATGAAGTAGAGTCAGTCTGAATGTACATTCTGGCTACTACTTGCCAAGGACACAAGCAACAGAACAGTTTAAGTCACCGAACAGCATTCCATTGCTCATCACTGCATTACACAGGAACTCATTGGAATTTTTTAACAAAGGCATTGTGATAATTTTGGAAAACGTCAATATTTGTGTAATCTGGGACATTCACACGGACAACATTGATATTGGAAGGAGTTCGGTTAATTTTTTTTTCAGTGTTTCTTTGAAAAACACATTGTGCAACTGGCTAGGGACATAACTATCACAGAGCGACCGTGTAATGAAACTTAGTGAATGAGTCATGTCACCTGGAGAGATCCTTCGGGAAATTGTGATAAAGTGCAGTTTAAAGAAATATAAAGTTTTAAAGTGAATCACAGAAAGGACAAGCTACTTTAGAAACAAAAATAGCCAATGACATGAGTTTGAGAGGAGAACTGACCAAGGTAAACAGGCTAAACAGACTGAAATATGTGCCTGTCAATGAACAGTGGAAAACATTTGAAGGGACAATGCAAAATACTCAACAAAAGGACATTCGATTGAAACAGTAAAAACCTCAGCAAGAAATTCCCACTGATCGCTCACTTGGGACAAAAGGAATCATACTAGATTATGAGAAGACCACCAAAAAGTACTTAAAATCCTGAAGTGTGTGTGTGTTTTAGGAGTAAATGTTAATGGATTGCAATGAGTCTGCTCGAAAGAAGAGGGCTGTGGGAAGGGGAGCCACGACCAGGGTTCATTGACACGATAGGAACAGGGAGAGGTGAAGGTGATGGAGTTGGTGAGAGTGTCACATATAGTGGTCAGGGTGTTACAAGGCCAGGACGGATTGCTGCAGCTGGAGGGGTTTGCAGAGGTACGGAGGGACATAGGTATTTTTATATATTCATTCATGGAATGTGGGTGTCACTGCCTGGAACAACATTCTTTGACCCCTCTGCTAATTACTGAGAGGGTAGCTCAGAGTCAGTTATATTGCTGTGGGTCTGGAGTCACATGTCGGCCAGACCAGGTTAGAATATTTGATGTCCTTCCCGAAAGGAGGTTAGTGAACTAGATGAGTTCTTCCTACTGATCAACAATTGTTTTATGGTGGCCCCATCAATGTCTTTTACAGATACAACATGACATCCCAACTCTTACTCTTAATGCTCTCCCCAATGAAGGTAACCATCCCAAAGGCCTGCTTCACCAGCCTGTCTACCTGGGACACCACTTACTGTGTACCTGGGTCACTGGATCTCTGACTGAAAACACTACCCAGGGCCCGAACCTTAACTGTACAAGTCCCACCCTGGTTTGTTTCACCAAAATGGAACACCTCACCTTTATCTAATTAAACTCCATCTGCTATTCTTCAGCACACTATCCCAGCAGTACTGTTCATCCTGTTGTATCATAGATAACCTTCTTCACTGTCCACTTTCCCACCAATTTCAGTGTCACTGAAAACAATTACTTACCAGGAATCCAATATTCCCATCCAAACCATTTATCCAAATGACAAACAACAGGGGACCCACTCCACCGCTGGTCACATGTCTCCACTCAGAAAAACAACATGTCTCCCACCACCCTCGGTCTCCTACCATCAAGCTAATTTTGTATGTAGTTCACTAGCTCCTCCTGAATGCCATATCCTTTTTACACTGATCTGAGCTTATTACCCAGTTTACCAGACAGAACACAGAACACAGAACAGTTCAGCCCAAGACCCTTCAGCCATGATTTCATGCCAACCTTTTATCCAACTGTAAGATCAAACTAACCTACATATCCTTCATTTTACTATTATCCATGTATCTGTCCAAGAGTCTATTAAATGTCCCAGATGTGTCTAATTTTACTACCACCATTGGCAGTCCATCCAACCACCTACCATTCTCTATCCTCTTATCCATCCTCCATTCACCTTAAAATTATGCCGCCTTGTAATAGCCATTTATGCCACAGGAGGAAAAGTCTCTGACTATTCACTCACTCTGTGCCTCTCATCATCTTGTTCACCTCCACAAAGTCGCCCCGCCTCCTTCTCCAATGAAAAAAGCCTTAGCTCCCTCAACCTTTCTCCGTAAGAACTGCCCTCCATTGCAGGCAGCATCTTGGTAAATCTCCTATGTACACTCTCTAAAACTTGCACATCCTTCCTGTAAACAGGGTACCAGAACTGAACACAATATTCCAAGTGTGGTCTCACCAGGACGCTATAAAGATGCAGTAAAACCTCACGGCTCTTACAGTCAATCCCCTTCTAAGGGGAGCCAACACAACATATGCATTTTTAATCAACCCTACCAACGTGCGTGGTGATTTTGAGAGATCTATGGACACGGACCCCGTGATCTCTGTTCTCCACACTGCCACGTATTCTGCCTTTCACCCTGTATTCTGTATTCAAATTCGACCTTCCAGAATGAATCACTTCACACTTTTCCGGATTGGACTCCATCTGCCACTTCCAGCCCAGCTCTGCGTCCTGTCAATGTCCCATCGCAACCTACAACAGCTCTCCACATTCCCCACCACTCCACCAACCTTCACGTTATTGGCAAACCTACTAACCCACTCTCCAACATCCATATCCAAGTCATTTATAAAAATCACAGAGAGCAGAGTTCCAGAGCTGATTGTTAAAAAAACCCACAGGTCACTGAGCTCCAGGCTCAATACTGTCCATTTGCTGCCACCCTCTGTCGTCTCTAGGCCATCCGATACTGTATCCAGACAGACAGATTTCCCTATATCCCAATTTTCCTTCTTTTCTGAATGGGCCGTCAACATATTCTGTCATATCCTCAAAGAATTCAGTCAGGTTTGTGAGGCATGACCTGCCCAACACAAACCCATACTGACTGTAGCTAATTTAACTATGGTTTTCCAAGTAGTCATAAATCCTGTCTTTATAGTCCTCGCCAATAATCTGCAGACCACTGACATAAGACTAAATCTGTAATTCCCAGAATTCTACCTCCATAACATGGTCCAGACGCTACAAACCTTCTCTCCTCTGCCATGTTCCCCAAAATGACACTGGAGGGTGGAGGGAGTTACAGAGATAGGGAGGGATATCAGGACAGGAGGATTTTGCAGACATTAGGAGGGTTGCAGTGCCAAAAGGAGGTTTCAGAAATTGTGAGGTTTCATGGTGATGAAGGCATTTGAAGAGGGAGGATTGTAGGGAAATGAGAGGTTTCATAGTTTAGGTGCTTTGTTAAGACTGCAATAGGTTACTGAGTTGGGGAGGGTGTAAGCACTGGAGGATTTAACAAAAACATGTGGTTTTGGTTGCAATGCAGGAAGAGGATTCAGGAAGCTGGAGAGTATGGGGTCTGAACGAGGTTACACAAATGGGAAGAGTTGTCAGGAGTGCAGGTGTTTACAGAGACAGCAATGGTCTGATCTGGAGCAGAGGACCCAGATTGGGAGGGATGTGGGGACTGGAGGTGGTTTCACAGAGAGGGAGGACCATAGACCCACAGGAGGTTACAGAAATGTGGAGAGCTGTAGGGCTGACAGGGGTTCATGGAGATGGGAATGTTGGGAGGGATGGAGAAGTTTACAGGGATAAGGATGATTGTAGGCCAGGGCTGGATCACAGACAGGGACTGTTTTAGGGAGCTGAGCAGATTACAGAGATAAAGATATTTGTATTGACTGGAAGAACAAACTGAGATATGCAGGGGAGTCGTGACTGAAGATGTTTATAGACATAGGAAGGCTTAGGTTCTGGGGGTTATGGAGTCTGTGGAATCTGGATTTCATTTCAGAGACTGGGATAACAATTTTGGTCAGAAACAGTTTCACAGATAAGGGAGCATAGCACAAACAGGAGGAAGTTGTAGAGGAGGGTGACGTTTAAACAGATAGTGGTGTAAGAGCTGGACAAGGTTATGGAGATGGGTAGATGGTGGAGACACAGGAGGAGCTTACATTGACATGGGGGTGATCGTGACAGGAGGGTGTTAAATAGATAGTGGGTTTGTAGGGACTGGATTGGGAGAGGCACAGGCATGGAGTGAGTTTGACAGATCAGGAATACTGTAGAGATCTGTGAGGATTACACTGATAGGGATGGTGGTCGGGTCTCCACAGACTGTTGGTGTTTAGGGACTGGACGAGATTTGGTTAATCGGGAGGGATGTAAGAGCTGCAGGAGCTTACGGAGACTTGAAGAGTTTGAGCAATTTGCAGAGGTAGGTTTCTCAGACAGGAGTAGGTTATAGATAGTGAGGGTTGTGTGGTCTGAGTAAGTCAAAAAGAGGAGAGTTTTCGCGTCTGGAAGAGGTTACACTGACAGGGAGAGTTGAAGAGACTGAAGCAAAAATGCATGGAGAAGGTTACACAGATAGGGAGGTGAGTAGGGACTGAAGGTGAATACACAGACATGGAGGGTTGTATTGTTAGACGGAGCTGAGAGGGATAGGGACTGGTGTAGGGATTTACACAGATCGGGAAGGTTGTGTTTTTGGAGAAGGTTACACTGATACAGACAGTGTTAGGGAGTGTTTAGTGGACTACAGAGGAGCTCAGAGAGAATGTATTTTGGGGAGTGGAGGAGATTACAGACACAGAGATGGCTGTCGGTTTGAACAGAGCTTCTACAGATCCTCGGTGCTGTAAGGCTGGAGGGAGGTTATAACAGTGAGTGTTGCCAAGACTTAATTACTTCACTGATATAGAGCAGGTCTCAGCACGTAACTGTCAAAGGGAAGTTGAGACAATCCAGATGAGTTTTCAGAGATACAAATGTTCATGGGAGTTTCAAGAGGGAACAATGATTGGGAGTGCTGTTCCAAATGGGAATAGTTATAGGGAGGGTTCTAAAAGCCGGAAGAGATGACAGACATATCGATCTTTGTAAGGACTGGAGAAGCTTACATAGGCAAGGGGTGTTTTAGAGTCTGGAGGAGTTTACAGTGTTAAGGAGAATATTGGGGAGAAGGTCAGGTGTAAGAGACGGGGATGGTTGACAGGGCTGGACAATAACCTGAATAGAATCGCCATCGTGTGCAAACAGGCCATTCGGCCCAACCGGTCCATTCCAACCCTCTGAAGAGCATCTGACCCAGACCGAACCCTCCACCTGTACATTAAACCCTGCATTTCTCGTGGTGAACTTACTTAAACCACACATTCCTGAATACTACAGTCAATTTATAATGGCCAATCCACTGATGGTGCAAATTGTGGACACACACAGCAAGGCAGTGACACGCAAACACACACAGTGAGGGGGATAACGCAGACACACAGCGAGGGAAGGACATGCAAACACACACACACACACACACACACACACACACACACACACACACACAGTGAGGGGGATACATGCAGACACACAGCAAGGCAGCGACACGCAAACACAAACAGTGAGGGAGATACCCGCAGACACACAGCGAGGGAAGGACATACACACACACAGTGAGGGGGATACACACAGACACACAGCGAAGGAAGGACACACACACACAGTGAGGGGGATACCCGCAGACACACAGTGAGGGAGGGACAATCACACACAGTGAGGGAGGGACACACACACACACAGTGAGGGAGGGACAATCACACACAGCGAGGGAGGGACACACACACACACGGTGAGGGAGGGACAATCACACACAGCGAGGGAGGGACACGCACACACACAGCGTGGGAAGGACGCGCGCGCACACACACGCACACACACACACACACACACACACACACACACACAGAGTCAGGGGGATACACGCAGACATACAGCGAGGAAAGGACACACACACGCAAATCGAGGGAGGGGACTCACACAGCAAGGAAGGGACACACACACACACAGCGAGGGAGGGACAAGCACACACACAGCGAGGGACACACGCACACACACAGCGAGGGAAGGACGCGCGCACACACACACACACATACACACACACAGTGAGGGGGATACTGCAGACATACAGCGAGGGAAGGACACACACGCAAATCGAGGGAGGGGACTCACACAGCAAGGAAGGGACACACACACAGTGAGGGAGGGGCACGCACACTCGAAGCAAGGGAGGGACACGCACACATGCAGCGAGGGAGGGACACGCACACAGCGAGGGAGAGACACACACATACACATACAGCGAGGGAGGGACACGGACACACACAGCAAAGGGGGGGGCATGCATACGCACACACACACAGACACAGCGAGGGAAGGACACGCACACACAGTGAGGGGAGGACATGCACACACACAGCGAGTGAGGGACACACACATGAGGGAGGGACACACGCACACAGCGAGGGAGGGACACACACACACAGCGAGGGAGGGACACACACAGAGTGAGGGAAGGACGCGCACACACAGACACACACACAGTGAGTGAGGGACACGCACAGACACACAGCGAAGGGGAACACACAGACACAGCAAGGGACGGACACGCACACACACAGCAAGAAAGGGATACGCACACACGAGGAAGAGACGTGCACACACACAGTGAGGGAGGGACATGCACACACAACGAGGAAGAGTCACAAATACATCGAGTGAGGGACACACACACATCGAGTGAGGGATACACACACACACAAAGCGAGGGAGGGACACGCACAGACACGCAGTGAAGGGACACACACAGCGAGGGAGGGACACGCACAGACACAGTGAGGGAAGGACATGCACACACAGTGAGAGGGGGGACACGCACATACACAGCGTAGGAGGGACATGCCCACACATAGCGAGGGAGGGACACGCAAACACAGAGAGAGGGAGGGACACGCAAACACACAGCGAGGGAGGGACAGGCTCACACACACCGCGAGGGGGAGGGAATGTACACACAAATTGAGAGGGGGCACACACACGCAAAGTGAGGGAGGGACACGCACAAATACACACAGTGAGGGGGATACATGCGACACACAGCGAGGGAGGGATACACACGCAAAGCGAAGGAGGGACATGCAAACACACAATGAGGGGAATACAGGCAGACACTCAGCAAGAGAGGGACACACACACACACACACACACACACACACACACACACACTGTGAAGGGACGGGGACGCACACACACAGCGAGGGAGGGACACACACACTGAGGGATGGGGACACGCACACAGCAAGGGAGGGACGCGAACATACACACAGTGAGGGGGATACACGCAGACACACAGCGAGGGAGGGACACACACACACACACACACACACACACACACACAGAGCAAGGGACGGGGACACACACATGCAAAGTGAAGGAGGGACACGCACACATACACACACACACAAGCACAGAGCAAGGGAGAGACGTGCACACACAGGAGGAAGGGACAAACACACAGAATTATGCTGAGGGGAATACGCGCAAACATACAGTGAGGGAGGGACACGCACATACACTGCAAGGGAGGGACACGCACACACTGCGAAGGAGGGACAAACACACACATGTCGAGGGGGAGGGCATATGCCCGGAAATTGAGAGGGGGCACACATACACAGCGAGAGAGGACACACACAGACACGGCAAGGGTGGGATACGAGCACACAGCAAGGTGGTTACGCACTCACACACACAAGGGACGGACACACACACACGAGGGAGGGGTATACACAAACACACAGAGCGAGAGAGCGACACGCACATAAACAGCAAGGGAGGGACACGCACACACACGGGGAAGGAGGGACAAGCAGACACACTGCGAGGGGGAGGGCATGTAAACAGAAATTGAGAGGGGGCACGCACACACAGTGAGAGGGGACACGCACAGACATGGCGAGGGAGGGACACACGCACATAGCAAAGGGGGACAGGCACTCACACACCGAGGGGCGTGGCAGATACACAATGATGGCATATGCACAAAGAGTAAGGGAGACAGACACACACACACACACACACACAGGATGGACACACACTCACAGAGCAAGGGAGTGAGACGCGCACACACAGCTAGAGGCACACACACGCACAAAGCAACGGAGGGACACGCACACTCACACACACACACACACACTGTGGGAGTGAGACGCAGTGAGGGAGGGACACAAACATACACACACACACAGCGCGAGGGAAGGACACTCACATACAAAGCAAGAGGGACACACATACTCACAGCAAGAGGGGGACACGTACACACAGCGAGGGAAGAACACGCATATGCGCAAGCACAAAATTACAGACACACAGCGAGAGAGGGGCACGCAAACAAACAGCCAGTGAGGGACATGGACAAACACAAACACACACACACACACACACACAGAGCAAGAGAGGGACACACGCACATACATCAAGGAGGATACACATGCACACACAGCGAGGGAGGGCCACACACACACACACACGCACAGCAAAAGACACACACACACACAGAGCAAGGGGGTAACTCACACATACACAGTGAGGGAAGAACACGCACACACACACAGCAAGGGAGGGACACGCTGACACACACAGACAGCGAGAGAGCAAAATGTGCATTAGGAAGCACACAAACACAGACACACACAGCGAGGGAGGGAGGGACAAACACACGCACACACACACACAGCGGGGGAGGGACACGCGCATGAGGAAGCAAACAAACACAGACACACACAGCGAGAGAGGGAGACACACACACAGTCAGGGAGGGACATGCATACACAGCGAGGGAGGGACACAGAGAGCAAGAGAGGAACATGCGCGCACACAGCCGGGGGGGGAACACATGCTCACACAACAAGGGAGGGCCAAGCACGCACGCACACACACAGAGCGGGGGAGGGACACACACACACACGCAGTGAGGAGGGGGACACACACACACACAGAGCAAGAGAGGGACACGTACACACCCACCAAGGGGGGAACACACACACACACACACACACAGAGTGAGGGAGGGACACGCACACACACAGCAAGGGAGCGACATGCGCACACATAGCGAGGGAGGGACACACAGCGAAGGAGGGACAAGCACACACACACACCGTGAGGGGGAGGGCATGTGCACACAAATTGAGAGGGGGACACACACACGCAAAGCGAGGCAGGGACATGCACAAATACACACACATACACAGCGATAGAGGGACACGCACATACACACAGTGACGGGGATACATGCAGACACACGATGAGGGAGGGACTCACAGCGAGGGACAGGGACGCACACAGACAAAGCGAAGGAGGGACACGCACGCATACACAAACACAGAGCAAGGGAGGGACATGCATGCACACACACACACACACACACACACACACACACACACACGGAGCAAGAGAGGGACACGCACACGCACAGAGGGAAGAACACGCACACACAGCGAGGAAGGGACACATGCACGCAGCGAGCGAGAGGCACACTCAGCAAGGGAGGGACATGCACAAACACACAGCGAGGGAGGGACACACACACACGCATGCACACACACATACAAACACTCAGAGCGAGGGAGGGACACGCAAACATAGCGAGGGAAGGACATGCACACACAGCAAAGGAGGAACATACACAAACACACACAGCGAGGGAGGGACATACTCATACACAGCAAGGGATGGACACACACACATATGTGCGTGCACGCACACACACACACACACACACACGGAAGGAGGGACAAGCACACACACGGCGAGGGGGAGGGCATGTGTACAGGAATTGAGAGGGGACATGCACACACAGTGAGAGGGGACACGCACAGACACGGCGAGGGAGGGACACATGCACACACAGCAAGGGGGTCATGCACTCACACAGCGAGGGGGATACACACAAAGAGCAAGGGAGGGGGACACACACACACACACACAGCGAGGGGAGAAGCGCACATACAGTGAGGGGGATATACACAAAGTGCAATGGAGGGACACACATACACTCACACACACACACACACAGACAAGGGACGCACACACACACACAAAGAGCGAGGGAGTGACATGCACACACACTGCAAGAAGGACACACATACTCACAGCAAGGGGGACACACACACAGAGCAAGAGAGGGACATGCTTACACAGCGAGGGAGGGGCACACACACAAAGAGCAAGAGAGGGACACTCACTAACACAGCAAGGGGGAGACACATGCATACAAAGCAAGGGAGGGCCATGCACGCATGCGCACAGCAAGATGGACACACACACACACACAGCAAGGGAGGGATACGCTCACACACAGCCAGGGCGGGATATGCACACACAGCGAGGGAGGGTCACACGCAAACACACACACACACACAGGGCGAGGTGGAGACACATGCACACATAGCGATGGAGGAACACGCACATACACACAGTGAGGGGGATACATGCAGATACACGGCGAGGGAGGGACACACACAGCGAGGGACTGGGACACACATGCAAAGCGAAGGAGGGACACACACACAGACACACACACACACAAACACAGAGCAAGGGAGAGACGCGCACACACAGTGAGAAAGGGACAAACACACACACTTATAGTGAGGGGAATACACGCACACACATAGTGAGGGACGGACACGCACATACACTGCAAGGGAGGGACACGTGCACACCGCGAAGGAGGGACAAGCACACACATGTCGAGGGGGAGGGCATGTGCATGGAAATTGAGAGGGGGCACACACACACAGTGAGAGGGAACACACACAGACACGGCAAAGGTGGGACACGCGCACACAGCAAGGTGCTCACACACTAACACACACAAGGGATGGATACATACACGCAAAGTGAGAAAGTGAGACGCACAGATACATACACACACACAAACACAGAGCAAGGGAGGGACATGCACACACGCACACATGCATACAAGGAACAGACACACACACGCAAAGTGAGGGAGGGACACACACAGATACACACACACACAAACACATAAACATAGAGCAAGGGACGGACGTGTGCACACACAGCGAGGGAGGGACACAAACTCACAGCGAGGGAGAGACATACAAACATACACAGTGAGGGGGTTACCCGCAGACACAGCGAGGGAGGGATACACACACACATGCAGTGAAGGAAGGGACACACACATATCAAGGGGGAGGGCATGTGCACAGAAATTGAGAGGGGGCACACACACAGCGAGAGGGGACACACCCAGACATGGCAAGGGTGGGACACGCGCACAAAGCAAGGGGGGACACGCACTCACACACTCAAGGGTCGGACACATAAAGCGAGAGGGGTTCACGCACACACATGCACACACAGAAACACAGAGCAAAGGAGGGACGTGCACACACAAACACAAGGGATGGACTCACACGCAAAGCGAGGGAGGGACACGCACACATACACAAACACAGAGCAAGGGACGGAGATGCACACACGGGATGGAAACACATACGCAAAGTGAGGAAGGGACACGCACAGCAAGGGAGGCATACGCACACACACAGCGAGGGGGAGGACACACGTGCGCACACACACAGATACACGCACCAGCAGCGAGGCAGGGCCACACACACACACGCATAGCAAGAGGGACACACACCCACACACTCACACACACAGAGCAAGTAGGGGAAACTCACACATACACAGCGAGAGAGGGACACACACACACATCGAGATAGGGACGGACACACACACACACGCACACACACACAGATACAGCGAAGGGGGATACGCACACACACACAGCGAGGAGGACCCGCACACTCACAGCATGGGAGAGAGACACACTTACACACACAGTGAGAGAGGGACATGCGCACACACATAGAGCGAGGGAGGGACACACACATACACAGCAAAAGGAAGGACACGCGCACATACACACAGCGAGGGGGGACATGCATACTCACAGCGAGGGAGGGAGACGCACACACAGAGCGACAGAGAGACACATACACACAACGCGAGGGAGTGACACACACGCAACCAGTGAGGGACACGCAGCGAAGGGGGACACACAAAAACACACACTGAGTGTGTGACATACATACACACTCACACACAGTGAGCAAGGGACACACACAGCAAGGGAGGGACTTGCTGAGACACGCAGAGAGGGAGGAACACGCACATGCAGAGCGAGGGAGGGACACACGCACACACAGCGAGGGGGGACACACGCACACACGAGGGGGACACGCACACACACAACGAGGGAGGGACACGAACACACACGCACAGCAACAGGGACACACACACAGAGCAAGGGGGGAAACACACACACACACAGTGATGGAGGGACACGCACACACACCGATAGCGAGGGAGCAACATGTGCATGAGAAAGCACACAAACACAGACACACACAGCAAGAGAGGGACATGCACACACAGCGAGGGAGGGACACGCACACACACAGCTAGGGAGGGGCACGCACACACACACACACACACACAGACAGCTATGTAGGGACACACACATACAGTGGGGGAGCGACATGTGCATGAAGAAGCACACAAACACAGACATATACAGCGAGAGGGAGACACACACACACACACACACACAGCCAGGGAGGGCCACACACACACACACACGAGAGAGGGACACCACACACACTCGAGGGAGGGACACACACACACACACACACAGTGAGGGGGATACATGCAGATACACAGCGAGGGAAGGACATGCACACACACACACACACACACACACACACACACACACACACACACACACACACACACAGTGAGGGGGATACCCGCAGACACACAGTGAGGGAGGGACAATCACACACAGCGAGGGAAGGACGCGCACGCACACACGCACACACACACACACACACACACACACACACAGTGAGGGGGATACACGCAGACATACAGCGAGGGAAGGACACACACACGCAAATCGAGGGAGGGGACTCACACAGCAAGGAAGGGACACAAACACAGCGAGGGAGGGACACACACATACACACACAGCGAGGGAGGGACACAGACACACACAGCAAAGGGGGGCATGCATACGCACACACACACAGACACAGCGAGGGAAGGATATGCACACACAGTGAGGGGAGGACATGCACACACACAGAGTGAGGGATACACACATGAGGGAGGGACACACGCACACAGCGAGGGAGGGACACACACACACACAGCAATGGAAGGACGCACACACACAGACACACACACAGTGAGTGAGGGACACGCACAGACACACAGCGAAGGGGAACACACAGACACAGCAAGGGAGGGACATGCACACAGACAGCAAGAAAGGGATACGCACACACGAGGAAGAGACGTGCGCACACACAGTGAGGGAGGGACATGCACACACAACGAGGAAGAGGAACACACACACCGAGTGAGGGACACACAGAGCGAGGGAGGGACAAACACACACACACACACACAGCGAGGGAGGGACACGCACAGACACGCAGCGAAGGGACAACATACACACACAACACAGACACAGTGAGGGAAGGACATGCACACGCAGTGAGGGAGGGGACACGCACATACACAGCGAGTGAGGGACACGCCCACACACAGCAAGTGAGGGACACGCTCACACACAGCGAGGGGGGGACACGCATACACACACCGCGAGGGGTAGGGCATGTACACACAAATTGAGAGGGGGCACACACACGCAAAGCGAGGGAGGGATATGCACATGTAAACACAGTGAGGGGGATATATGCAACACACACCGAGGGAGGGATATACACGCAAAGCGAAGGAGGGACATGCAAACACACTGTGAGGGGAATACAGGCAGACACTCAGCGAGGGAGGGACACACACACACACACACACACACACACACACACACACACACACACAGCAAGGGACGGGGACATACACATGCAAAGCAAAGGAGGGGCACGCACACACACATAAACACACAAACACAGAGCAAGGGAGAGACGTGCACACACAGGAGGAAAGGACAAACACGCAGAATTATGCTGAGGGGAATACACACAAACATACAGCGAGGGAGGGACACGCACATACACTGCAAGGGAGGGACACGCACACACCGCGAAGTAGGGACACACACACACACACACACATGTCAAGGGGGAGGGCATGTGCACGGAAATTGAGAGGGGGCACACACACACAGTGAGAGAGGACACACAGACATGGCAAGCGTGGGACACGCGCACACAGCAAGGTGGTCACGCACTCACACACATAAGGGACGGACACACACACACGAGGAGGGGTATACACAAACACACAGAGCGAGAGAGCGACACACACAGAAACAGCAAGGGAGGGACACGCACACACACGGGGAAGGAGGGACAAGCAGACACATGGCGAGGGGGAGGGCATGTGAACAGAAATTGAGAGGGGGCACGCAAACACAGTGAGAGGGGACATGCACAGACATGGCGAGGGAGGGACACACGCACATAGCAAGGGGGGACAGGCACTCACACCGAGGGGCGTGGCAGATACACAATGATGGGGATATGCACAAAGAGCAAGGGAGACAGACAGACAGACACACACACACACACACACACACACAAGGAACGGACACACACTCACAGAGCAAGGGAGTGACACGCGCACACACAGCTAGAGGCACACACGCACACACACACACACACACACACACTGTGGGAGTGACACACAGTGAGGGAGGGCCACACACACACACACAACACACACACACGCACACACGGTGCAAGGGAAGGACACTCACATACACTGCAAGAGCAACACACATACTCACAGCAAGAGGGGGACACGTACAAACAGCGAGGGAAGAACACGCACATGCGAAAGCACAAAATTACAGACACACAGCGAGAGAGGGGCACGCACACAAACAGCCAGTGAGGAACATGGACAAACACAAACACACACACACACACAGAGCAAGAGAGGGACACACGCACATACATCGAGGAGGATACACATGCACACACAGCAAGGGAGGGCCACACACACACACACACAGCAAAAGACACACACACACACAGAGCAAGGGGGTAACTCACACATACACAGTGAGGGAAGAACACGCACACACACAGACAGCGAGAGTGGGACCACAAACACAGAGCGAGGGAGACACACACACACACGTGGGAGACACACACACACACACACACACACACACACACACACACACACACACACACACAGAGTGAGGGGGATACCCGCAGACACACAGTGAGGGAGGGACACACACACACAGTGAGGGAGGGACAATCACACACAGTGAGGGAGGGACACACACACACAGCGAGGGAAGGACGTGCGCGGACACACACACACACAGCGAGGGAGGGACAAGCACACACACAGCGAGGGAAGGACGCACGCGAACACACATGCACACACGCACACACACACGCACACACACACACACACAGTGAGGGGGATACATGCAGACACACAGCGAGGGAAGGACACACACACGCAAATCAAGGGAGGGGACTCACACAGCAAGGAAGGGACACACACAGTGAGGGAGGGGCACGCACACACGAAGCAAAAGAGGGACACGCACACATGCAGCGAGGGAGGGACACGCACACAGCGAGGGAGGGACACACACATACACATACAGCGAGGGAGGGACACGGACACACACAGCAAAGGGGGGGCATGCATACGCACACACACACAGACACAGCGAGGGAAGGACACGCACACACAGTGAGGGGAGGACATGCACACACACAGCGAGTGAGGGACACACACATGAGGGAGGGACACACGCACACAGCGAGGGAGGGACAAGCACACACACAGCGAGGGAGGGACACACACAGAGTGAGGGAAGGACGCACACACACAGACACACACAAAGTGAGTGAGGGACACGCACAGACACACAGCGAAGGGGAACACACAGACACAGCGAGGGAAGGACACGCACACACAGCGAGGGAGGGACAAGCACACACACAGCGAGGGAGGGACACACACAGAGTGAGGGAAGGACGCACACACACAGACACACACAAAGTGAGTGAGGGACACGCACAGACACACAGCGAAGGGGAACACACAGACACAGCAAGGGAGGGACATGCAAACATACATCAAGAAATGGATACGCACACACAACGAGGAAGAGACACACGCACACAGCGAGGGAGGGACACGCACACACAACGAGGAAGAGGCACACACACATCGAGTGAGGGACACACACAGCGAGGGAGGGACACACACACACACGCACACAGCGAGGGAGGGACACGCACAGACATTAGTTTCTCGGTGTCTTTGAGGGTTTTTTTAACACACTAGGAAAATGCCATTCGGCCCGTCGTGCAGTATGGATCATCAGATAGCCATCTGTTTTCGATCCAGTGTCCAGCTTTGACACGATACCTTGTGTGTTCTGATGTTTTCAAAGCAAAATTCAGAAAAGATTATCCCCGTGATCTTAAACGAGACAACAATGGGGAGTGAGTTATACACCGTCATACTGAAGTGAAATCCCGTCGAGCAACCCATTCACATTTTCACCCATAGAGTGACTAACAGACACACATTCCCGGAGGTGGGGGGGAGGAGGGCAGAGGTTTTGGGATGATACCAGCTCCTTGTGCTTCAGTTCCACTCTCCACCTA
Organism: Chiloscyllium punctatum; assembly: GCF_047496795.1. Lineage (NCBI taxonomy): Eukaryota > Metazoa > Chordata > Chondrichthyes > Orectolobiformes > Hemiscylliidae > Chiloscyllium > Chiloscyllium punctatum. Next base: position 63,866,086 of record NC_092772.1, on the reverse strand, counting down.
CTTAGGAAAACCCCCCCCCCCCCCCCGCCCCCCCCGCACACACACACACACACACACGCACACTCACGCAAGATTCTCCGACAAAAGGCAGCTTTAGGTGTAACTAAAGCCAGTTTTACAGACAATGAGAGACGTTGCGATGAGCTGGAATTTAAAATGGACAATTGCCTCACATGCAACTTTCAAATTTGAAAAAACACTGATCCAAAGTCTGCAGCTCCTCAAAATCTGTTGCACATTGAGGTACAATACTCCCAAATTCGAGACCCACTGATCCAATCCCTGCAGCACATTGCACACAAATCAGGAAGGATTCGAACCACCAAAAGTCAGAGCCATTATCCATGATGTCAGTGTCCCAGCGGCAGCCGGAGGTCCGACAGGGAGTCGATATGAAATGTAAACATGGACATCGGGGGAAACAGTATTCACAAGGTGAACAATCAGTAAAAATAATTATCGTCACTGTTTCCCATCGGATGTCCCACTCCGTGAAGCAATGTCTTTCAATGCCCAAGGAAACATATTTACCCTCAGGTACCTGCTTCAGGATCGCCTGCGCCTCTGCTGGAAGTTGCCATCATTTTATTCACAGTCACTCCGCGATGTTTTGATTCACTCCAGTGAAATATCTTTTCATACCTTGCGTCATGGCCTCTTCCAGTCAAGATCCTAAACCAGTCCAGCGAGAAACCTCTGTTAATTTGAATCCCGGGATGGGGAATCAGACGAGATGAACAGCGCCTTTTATTGGTGGAATCCCTTCACTGCAACCTCACGCCTCAAAACAGGTCTCTGCCCGCGTCAACCTGTTCTGTACATTCCTGCATTACACCTACTGACCAACATCAGATTACCACAGCTCCGCTTTCTTTACTTTGAAACCCAAGGCGATAATATGAAGCGTTTGCAAAATTGAAGAGAGAAACTTTGTTGCCGAAGGTGGTTATGAAGGGATGGACAGGCGCAAGGGTGTGTACAATTCAGGTCGCTTTGGATACTGTCAGCATGACCGGGGGCCCGTACTGAAGATGTTGCCAGGACTATTCAGTATCCATGTCAATTCTTATTTTTGGTTCAGATTTCCAACATCTGCATTTCTTGGTTTTTTGTTAAACTTTAAAACGGTTGGCACAAAACCGATGATCTGCCAACTTTGGAAAAGTGGTCAGAAATATTCTTACCACGATGTATTTGCAGAACAAAGCACGCATTCCTTGACCGGGAATAGAACCCGTGTCATGGCGGCGAGAGCGCCAAATGCTGGTTACTAGACTCCAAGGGAAGGCAGAAGGCGCCCCTGCATTTATTCAGAATGAAAACACTTTTGCCTTTTCATTTCTGATCAGTCTTGCTGCAGATTAGGTCCTCCTTGCCTTCGAGCTTTCACAGAGTGGGAAGAGACCGTTCGGCCCATCGTACATTGTAGCTCATCGGACATCCATGTATTCCAGTCCCAGTTTCTAGTTTTGGCACAAAATGTTTTGTGTACTGATGTTTCCAGAGCAAATATCAACGCGATTCTCACTGTGAATTTAAACGACACGACAATGGGACTGAGGTTTGACATGGTCACACTGTGTTGTAACCACGTTGAGGACCATTTTCACCCACAGAGAGAGACACACAGAAACATATCCCGGGAGGAACAGATGTCTCAGGATCATACCAGCTCCTTGTGCTTCACTTCCTCTCTCTGGTCCACACAACAGCTTCTCTGACAAAGGCAGCTTAAGGTGGAACACTCGCCAGTTTGACAGGCAATGAGAGATGTGGAGCTGAGCTGGAATTTAAAATGGACAATAGACCGAAATGCAAGTTTTAAATTCGACAACACACTGATCCAAACCATTCAGATCCTCAGAACCTGACAAAACAGGACCAGCCATACACCTGTCTGACATTGAGCTGTAATGGACCCAAAAACAACATTCCATTTGAATACACACTGATCCAATCCCTGCAGCTCGGAAGAACCGAAGGAAATAGCAACTGACAACATGTAATTGGCTGAACTAACACGTTACACTCGAGACATGTAGGATGTAAACCTACAATCGTCTGATTCAAAGTCAGATGTTTTATCTATTGCTTCACTAGCCGGATGCACACACACACACGCTGGACACCTTTCCATATGTGATGTAAACATGGAGATCTGGGAAACAACATTCATAAGGTGATCAACCAGCAAAGATAATCCACTTTGTGTAACAGGGCCTTTCAATGGCAAAGCAAATACATTTGTCCTCAGGTACCTGCTTCTGTGTCGCCTGTTCTTCTGCTGGACGTCTCCAGCATTTTATTCACAGTCACGGCGGTATCTTATGATGCACTCCACTGAAATGTACTTTCATACTTGGATTTAATGTCACTTCCAGTCAAGATCCTGAACAAATTCAGCGAGAAACCTCTGGTCATTTCCAACATGGAATTTGGAATCAGACGATTTGAACAAAGGCTTAATTGGGGCCGCCCCATCACCGCAGATCAATGCCTCAAAACGAGCCGCTGTTAGTATCAAACTGTTCTGTACCTTCCTGCAGTAAATCAGGTTAGCACAGCTCCACTTTCTTCACATTGAAACCAGGGCGGCAATATGAATTGTTTGGAAACTTAGAGAGAGAAACATTGCTGCTGAAGATGATGATGACGTGAAGATTATGTACAGAGTCTGGACAGATCAGGTCACAAGTGTTACTGTCAGCTTCAGTAGGGTCACTGGTTCGGAGCCTGAGTTTGTAATGCCCAGTCCGGGATACAATTCCCACTCAGGAAATGAAGATTTATTTCTCTTCTTGTGAGTTATCTTGAAAGCTAACTCCTGCTTCCTCACAGAACACCGACCCAGACCAACCCAGTGATTGTTCGCATCTTTCTAGAAGGACAAGAGCGACAGATACATGAGAGAACTGTAACCACAAATCACCCATCTAGGACCACGCCTTTCTGAGTTGGAAATATCTCGCTGCTCCTACAGTGCTTTTGGGTCTGGATCCTGGAACTCCCTCCCTAACAGTATAATGGCTGTACCTTGAGTTCTTCCAGGGTTCTGTAAAGTAACTCAACATCTCAATCTCTGGAGTAAATAGGGATGGACAGTGATTCCTATCCCATTGATTGGCGTCCTACGCCACGAATAAGTTTTGAACATTGTGGTTATATTCACTGTCGTGTGGAAACAGGCCCTTCGGCCCAATGCTGTCCCTCCATAGAGTAACCCACACAGACCCATTTCCTTCTGCCTAATGCACCAAACACTTTCGGCAATTGTGCTTAGAAGGTCTACTCTCAAACTATCTCCGAATGTCAGACTTTTCAAAGAGCAGAAATGGAAAATAAGGGATATGGATAGGCAGAGAGTGGGGGCATGTGGGAGAGAGTGAGGTGGATACACAGAGGAAATGATAGACGAGTAGAGACGCATATTGAGGGAGAGCCTGAAAATAGAAACTCTCCATTTAAAATGGCTACTCACTGACAGAAAGTGGAATAAAAAAGAACAATTGAAGATCAGCGTTTCACCAGCTGAAGGCAACGGAATCAGCATTACACCCGGAAAGGTCGGTTGACATTCAGAAAGTTGACATTTCTCGGCTAATATAATATTCTGTTTAATATGTTGATTTGCTAAATAAAACTGACAATTACTCTGACAGTAAAAGAATAAAATGCATAACTCGTCTGGTTCTGTCGATCTGAAACATTAAACCTGTTTCACTCCACAGATGCTGCCAAGTCTGCCGAGTTTCTCTGTCAATTTCCGTTTCTAATTCAGGTTTCCAGCATTCACAGTGCTTTGTTTAAAGGTCCTCTGCATTAAGTATGGGACAACACTTGATCAATTGCCAGCTCCATACTTCATTCCCTGCTTCGGGAAGGCTGACCCCACGATTAATGGGACGAGGAAAACTCCACTTGCTGCAACAGTGAGAAAACTGAATCCTCACCAGGAGGCGAACAGGGAAAGCAAAAAGAAAAGGCACTGTGTGTTTTCATCATGAAACCGCTTTTGTCTTTCCATCTGTGAACATTTTAGCTGCAGGTTAGTTTCTCCCTTTCTTCCGATTTTACAGCGTGAAAAAGACCTTTCGGCCCATCTGCAGTGCGGGTCATTGGACTTCCATCTGTTCTAGTCCCAGTTCCCATGAACCTGCGTTTCTGATGTTACCAGGGTGAATCTAAATGGGATTCTCCCTGTGAACTTAAATGACACAACAATGGGACTGAAGTTGGACACGGTCACATTATGTTGTAACACCGCCAAGGAACTCCACCTCATATTTACCCACAGATGGAAACAAAAAGAGGTCTCAGGATTATTCCCGTTCCATATTAGATTAGGTTACATTACAGTGCGGAAACCGGCCCTTCGGCCCAACAAGTCCACACCAACCCACAGAAGCACAACCCACCAATACCCCTACATTTACCCCTTACCTTACACTACGGGGAATTTTGCATGGCCAATTCACCTGACCTGCACATCGTTGGATTGTGGGAGGAAACCGGAGTACCCGGAGGAAACCCATGCAGACACGGGGAGAACGTACAAACTCCACACAGTCTGTCGCCTGAGGCGGGAATTGAAGCAGGGTCTACAGCACTGTAAGGCAGCAGTGCTAACCACTGTGCCATCGTGCCGCCCAAATGCATCACATCCGCCTGTTTCTCCGACCAGCTCACCGCAGCTGGTCAACGAGGTCTGCAGCACAGAAAATGCCCTTCGGCCCATCAAGTCTGCACCAGTCGAAGACTGACCCCTGACTGTTTTCATCTCGTTTGCCAACGGTGGGCTCGGAGCTCCAACAAAGTTGGGATGGAATTGTTCAACTCATTGTGTCTCAACTTTCTCTGGGGATTTCTGTGTGTTGTACCCTGAAAGGCAGAGGGTTGTGGATTGCCCCCATTCCCACCCTGTCTGAAATGGCTTTTATCCCTTCTCCTGTGTTTTGTATGCGAAAGATGAAGACAGGGTGTAATCTCCCATTTTATTTGTTGACATTACTGAATCGTAACCGGTAGGATTCCAGGCTGTGAGGATAAAGCCAAATGAATTTCAAGTCCATTGCCTTAAACACGCATCGACGATTACAGAACCACACTGTCCTCTTCGTTTTCCAGGTGTCTCTCATTGTGGAGCTGAGGAAGAGTGAATCATTATCGGCTTGGTTTGAATCCAATCACTTCACAGTTTGTAAAAGCATTAAATTTTGGCCCATGGTGGGTCTGGTTGTATCATCCTGATAGATGGAATGGACATTCATTTATAACCAAGAACAGGAATTGCAAGAGAAACTCAGCAGATCTTACAGCATCTATGCAGAGAAAATCAGAGACAACATTTTAAACTTCATCAGAACTCGGTAATCTCCCACAGGTCCTGCCAAACCCGTTAGATTCGACAGCAGCTTCTGTTTTTTGCTTCAGATTCCAAGAATCCACAGTTCTTTACATGAACCATTAAAGCAATGCAGAAACTTCTTTGTGGATCCTCACACGAAAGGGTTCCGTTTGGAGAACATTTTCCAGACCCCACTCGACACACGAAACTGTGCAGCATCCAAAACAGATGCAGCAAGAACAACCATCGCTGTCGCCCTGGGGACTCTTGAACCAGGAACCTTTCATTGAACAGTCGAATGCGCTGAAACCTCTAGCCTCACACCTTGCACGATCCTCTAAAGCAGGCTGTGACTGACTTCCCACTTCAGTCTGCCCTTCCCAGAACGCCAACTGTCCTCTATCAGTTTTACTTTGCCAGAATATTCATTGTGGCGACATGGAAACAGTCTGATCCCACCCACTACAGACACACCCATGTCACTGGGAAACAGCTCTCCTCCAACCGGGACCATCTCCCTTCGAGCATCCCAGTGTCTTGTGTGGTCCCGAGTTATTTCATTGATCTAGAGTCCAGATGAGATTTGTATTCCTCATGTACAGGAACGAGAATTCTTTCAATGTCTCCGATCAGTTCATGTGGTGTCCTCTTAAAGAAGGGGAAGGTCTCTTGACTGTTCCTGCTCAGCCCGACAGTTCGCCCTCCTTCATTCTCCTCTGATTCCATTTCCCAAAGAGTTCCCGAAGATTCACAAAGCTGGAAACTGTGTTATACGGAATGCGCCTTTAACATTTGTGCACCTGCCAATTGACGATATTTTCCCAAAATCTCTTCACAATCCTCTGTCTTACACCGTGTCCAGGGATGAGAAGTCCCGTTTTGTGGAGAGATTCCCGAGGCTGGTGAGTTTCTCTTTGGAGTAAAGATGGTTAACCTGCAATTTCCTGCGGCTGTTTATAATGATGGGAGTGGGAACCGTGGGCCTGGGCACTTTGACGGGCAGGACCAAGTGTTGCCCCTGACCAGAGGCAGTGAACAGAGGGACTGGGATTAAAGGAATCTCATGAAAAGCAGCACTTCTGGGCAGTACATTCACAGAATACTGCAGGAGCTCGATGGGTCTAGCAGTAACTGTGAAAAGAGAAACAGAAATAACGGTTGGAGTGTGGTGTATATTTCTGATTAGGAACTCGATCAGCCTGTGTCTAATCAAATAACTGGCCTGGCCTTGCTGACAGGGGATTTCTGAAGTCTGAGTGAGAATGTACCCTACAGGAAGTTGTTCAAGATGTAGGCGGCAGGATTTGACCCTGTATGGGGAAACGTCAATGGATTACTAACCCATCGCCTTAATCACTCTGCCCCGAACACACTTGCGTGCAAGTGGCTTAATATTTCTTCTAGAATGGAGAGATGTAACCTGAAACACCAGTATTTGGCTTGTCCTGTCCGCAGCATGACCCCAGTATTCGCTGTCACCCTCTCTTGGTTCAGAACGGAGGAGGATGCTGGGGGATCAAGTTAAATGACACATACATTGATGAGAGGTAAGGTGGATGGGAAGGATCCATTTTCATGTGCAGAGAGCTTCATAAACACAGCAGTGCACCGAGTGTCCTTGTGTTTGACTAGCACTTACACCGCCAGCTGAATTACAGCCATTGAAGTGCTCTTGAAGAAGACTCTCCATTGGCAAATCTCATGTGCAAAATCAGCTCTAATTGGTTAATCAGATGTGAAAATATGAAATGTTTTCAAATCCTCACATCTGGCAGTAGAGAGTGTAGACCTACCTTCAGGGGTTCATTCTGCTCTGATTTACACCCAGGATAATGTGGGACTAGAGGGCCTCATCACAGCGGAAGGGGTCAAACATTGAAGACTCTGATGGGGAGGATATTCTCTCTATGAGAGGGAAGCAAATCAGTGGAATTCTTTACAACAGAGGGCCCTCAAGGCTCGGTATTTTCACGGCTGAGATAGACAGACATTTAGTCAATTCACCATGAAGGGCCAGGGAGATAAGGCTGAGAAGGGGAGTTGAGGATTAAACAAATCAGCCAGTGATCTCATTGAAAACTCGCCGACTTGATCGGCGAAAAATGCTTCCAACTGCTCTCATATCTTTGCTGTCACTTGGAAGATGCTAAACCCCACTGTAAACGAAGGAAAGCACAAAGTTAGGAAGAGATGACTGCAGGCAAACGGAGTCACAATTATTTATTGCTCGGAAAATCAAGCTGTCAATTTACCAGATTTCTTTGCTGACGTGGGCAGTAGAGTTGATCAAGGAAGGTGGTGATTTGAGTGTTCTTTGATATAAACCAATAAAGGTCAGTGACATTTGTTTTCTGGCAAAATATATGGCCTCTCCTGATGCTCACAATGAAAGAGATGGTTTCCAAGAAAAGACAGAGACTAAGTCACCTGTAAAGTAATCGATGGCCAAGATATGAGTCGCGATGTTCTATGGGACATATGTGATTTATTGATTATTGTTCTCCAAACTTCCTTTATAATGGAACCGGGAGTGTTCCATTGGAGTTAAAATGGGGTTAAAAACTGTCAGCATCAATGTGCAAAGCATCAAATCGGCCACGCGATGTGTTTTTACAATGGCCTTCCTGGCCAATGTTAAAGCTGACGGTCCTGTTTCTGCAGGAGTGTGGATGCTGCACCTCAGCAGCTACAGGAGATGGTTGAGCTTGTGGGCCCATGGACTGTCAGTTTGGTCGGGGGCAATGATAGCTGCGCCTCCGGCCTGGGTATCCTGTTGTGAGGAGACACCTTCACCATCTCTGAGGTTAAGGAGGTGGTGGGCGGGCGCCTCCTCGTCACCGACGTCATGTACAGGAATGCTCCCCTGAGACTGATGAATGTGTACGCCCCAGTGGGTAAGAGGGAACGGTTGGCCGTCCTGCAGCAGCTTCCACTGTTGCTGGCTACGTCCAGGCTGGTCATTCTGGCCGGAGACATCAACTGTATCACTGATGCAGATGGACGATCCGGCGGGGGGTGGGGGGGGACAGTAGCCCTGATGGACTCGGTAAAAGATGCCAAGGTGCATGACATCTTCAGGCACCCCTGCAGATGGAGCGCAGCATAGATAAACCTGGTCACGGGCAGACGGGCCTATCCGCTCAAGGATAGATTACCTGTCTGTGTCCCAAACGCTCTCGGTCAGATCCACCGACATCAAGCCGGTGTTCTTCTCTGATCACTGCCTCCTGCTGGTCGACTGTCACCTACAGGATGAACAGCGGGCTGGTAAGGGAATGTGGAAGCTGAACACCAAGCTGAAGACCCCGGGAAATATTGAGGAGCTCAAGAGGGATTACGCAAGTTGGAGAACCGTGAAGCCCCTCTTTGAGTCTCCAGCGGACTGGTAGGAAACAGTAAAAGGGAACATCAAGAGTTTCTTCATCCTCAAAGGTGTCCAGGAGGCGAGAGAGAGGCAGGGAAAACTGTCCCAGCTCCAGGAAAGTATGCAGAACCTGCTCCTGCTGCAGACGATGGGATCAATGTCACGGAGGACCTCAAGGAGGTGAAGGGCCAGTAAGCCTCGCTCTTTGCCTCGGAGGTCTCCAGGATAATCTTCCGGTCCAGGGTCCGCTCGGTGGAGCAGGACGAGACGTTTCTTCTTCCAGAAGGTGCACAAAGAGAGCTCCGTGCTCAGCAGCCTGAAGAAAGAAGATGGCTCGGTAACGTCATCTCAGGCTGACATCATGAGGATCAGCAAATCCTTCTATGCCAGTCTGTATGACACGAAGCCAACTGACAGCGCAGCCTCCCAGTCGTTCCTGTCCTCTATCACGGAGGTCTTAGATGACGGAACACAGGAGAGTCTGAACCAGCCGCTATCTCTGGATGAACTGACCAAGGCCCTCGAGTCCTTCGAAAAGAATTAAACTCCTGGAAGCGACGGCTTACCGGTGGTGATCTATTCCGCTCTTTGGGACTTGATTGGCCAGGACCTGCTGGAGGTGTATGTCAGTATGCTTCGGGCAGGTACCATGAGTGAATCCATGAGGAAAGGCATCATCACCCTCGTCTACCGCAAGCTCGACCATCTCCTGGAGCTGCTGAGGTGCAGCATCCCACACTCCTGCAGAAACAGGATGTCAGCTTTAACATTGGCCAGAAAGGCCATTGTAAAAACACATCACATAGAAGATTTGATGCTACGCATATTGATGCTGTCAGTTTTTAACCCCATTTTAACTCCAATGGAACACTCCCGGTTCCATTGTAAAGGAAGTTTGGAGAACAATAATCAATAAATCACATATGTCCCATAGAACATCGCGAGTCATATCTTGGCCATCGATTACTTTACAGGTGACTTAGTCTCTGTATTTTCTTGGAAACCATCTCTTTCATTGTGAGCTTCAGGAAAGGCCATGTATTTTGCCAGAAAACAAATGTCACTGACCTTTATTGGTTTATATCAAAGAACACTCAAATCAACAGCTCCCTTGATCAACTCTACCGCCCACGTTAGCAAAGAAATCTGGTAAATTGACAGTTTGATTTTCCGAGCAATAAATAATTGTGACTCCGTTTGCCTGCAGCCATCTCTTCCTAACTTTGTGCTTTCCTTCGTTTACAGTGGGGTTTAGTATCTTCCAAGTAACAGCAAAGATATTAGAGCAGTTGGAAGCATTTTTCGCCGATCAAGTCGGCGAGTTTTCAATGAGATCACGGGCTGATTTGTTTAATCCTCAACTCCCCTTCTCAGCCTTATCTCCCTGGCCCTTCATGGTGAATTGACTAAATGTCTGTCTATCTCAGACGTGAAAATACCGAGCCTTGAGGGCCCTCTGTTGTAAAGAATTCCACTGATTTGCTTCCCTCTCATAGAGAGAATATCCTCCCCATCAGAGTTTTCAATGTTTGACCCCTTCCGCTGTGATGAGGCCCTCTAGTCCCACATTATCCTGGGTGTAAATCAGAGCAGAATGAACCCCTGAAGGTAGGTCGACACTCTCTACTGCCAGTTGTGAGTGTTTGAAATCATTTCATATTTTCACATCTGATTAACCAATTAGAGCTGAATTTTCACATTAGATTTGCCAATGGAGAGTCTTCTTCAAGAGCACTTCAATGGCTGTAATTCAGCTGGCGGTGTAAGTGCTAGTCAAACACAAGGACACTCGGTGCACTGCTGTGTTTATGAAGCTCTCTGCACATGAAAATGGATCCTTCCCATCACTTTACCTCTCATCAATGTGGGTGTCATTCAACTTGATCTCCCAGCATCCTCCTCCGTTCTGAACCAAGAGAGGGTGACAGTGAATACTGGGGTCATGCTGCGGACAGGACAAGCCAAATACTGATGTTTCAGGTTACAACTCTCCATTCTTGGAGAAATATTAAGCCACTTGTACGCAAGGGTATTCGGGGCCGAGTACTTAAGGCGATGGGTTATTAATCCCTTGATGTGTCCCCACGCAGGGTCAAATCCTGCCGACTCCATCTTGAACAACTTCCTGTAGGATACATTCTTGCTCAGACTTCAGAAATCCCATGTCAGCAAGGCCAGGCCAGTTATTTGATTAGACATAGGCGGCTCGAGTTCTTAAACAGAAATATCCCACACTCCAACCGTTATTCCTGTTTCTCTTTTCACAGATACAGCTAGACCCATCGAGCTCCTGCAGTATTCTGTGAATGTACTGCACAGAAGTGCTGCTTTTGATTAGATTCCTTTAATCCCAGTCCCTCTGTTCACTGCCTCTGGTCAGGGGTAACACTTGGTCCTGCCCGTCAAAGTGCCCATGCCCACGGTTCCCACTCCGATCATTATAAACAGCTGCAGGAAATTGCCGGTTAACCATCTTTACTCCAAAGAGAAACTCACCAGCCTCAGGAACTCTCTACAAAACGGGACTTCTCATCCCTGGACACGGTGTAAGACAGAGGATTGTGAAGAGATTTTGGGAAAATATTGTCAGTTGGCAGGTGCACAAATGTTAAAGGCGCATCCCGTATAACACAGTTTCCATCTTTGTGAATCTTCGGGAACTCTTTGGGAAATGGAATCAGAGGAGAATGAAGAAGTTTGAACTGTCGGGCTGAGCAGAAACAGCCAAGACACCTTCCCCTTCTTTAAGAGGACTCCACATAAACTGATCGGAGACATTGAAAGAATTCTCGTTCCTGTACATGAGGAATACAAATCTCATCTGGACTCTAGATCAATGAAATAACTCGGGACCACACAAGACACTGGGAGGCTCGAAGAGAGATGGTCCCGGTTGGAGGGGAGCTGTTTCCCAGTGACATGGGTGTGTCTGTAGTGGGTGGGATCAGACTGTTCCCATGTCGCCATAATGAATATTCTGGCAAAGTAAAACTGATGGAGGACAGTTGTCATTCTGGGAAGGGCAGACTGAAGTGGGAAGTCAGTCACAGCCTGCTTTAGAGGATCGTGCAAGGTGTTCGGTTAGAAGTTTCAGCGCATTCGACTGATAAATGAAAGGTTCCTGGTTCAAGAGTCCCCAGGGCGACAACGATGGTTGTTCTTGCTGCATCTGTTTTGGATGCTGCACAGTTTCGTGTGTCGAGTGGGGTCAGGAGAATGTTCTCCAAACGGAACCCTTCCGTGTAAGGATCCAACAAGAAGTTTCTGCATTGCTTTAATGGTTCATGTAAAGAACTGTGGATTCTTGGATTCTGAAGCAAAAACAGAAGCTGCTGTCCAATCTAACGGGTTTGGCAGGACCTGTGGGAGATTACCGAGTTCTGATGAAGTTTTGAAACGTTGTCTCTGATTTTCTCTGCATAGATGCTGTAAGATCTGCTGAGTTTCTCTGGCAATTCCTATTCTTGGTTTAAATTGAATGTCCGTTCCATCTGTCAGGATGATACAACCAGACCCACCATGCACCAAAATGTGACGCTTTTACAAACTGTAAAGTGATTGGATTCAAACCAACCCGATAATGATTCACTCTTCCTCAACTCCACAATGAGAGACACCTGGAAAATGAAGAGGACAGTGTGGTTCTGTAATCGTCGATGCGTGTTTAAGGCAATGGACTTGAAATCCATTTGGCTTTACCCTCACAGCCTGGAATCCTACCGGTTACGATTCAGTAATGACAACAAATAAAATGGGAGATTACACCCTGTCTTCATCTTTCACATACAAGACACAGGAGACGGGAAAACAGACATTTCAGACAGGGTGGGAATGGGGGCAATCTCCAACCCTCTGTCTTTCAGGGTACAACACACAGAAATCCCCAGAGAAAGTTAAGATACTATGAGTTGAACAATTCCATTCCAACTTTGTTGGAGCTACGAGCCAACCGTTGGAAAACGAGATGAAAACAGTCAGTGGTCAGTCTTCGAATGGTGCAGACTTGATGGCCCGAAGGGCATTTTCTGTGCTGCAGACCTCTTTGACCAGCGGCGGTGAGCTGATCGGAGAAACTGGCGGATGTGAAGCATAATGAACGGGACTAATCCTGAGCCCTCTGTTTGTTTCCATCTGTGGGTAAATATGAGGTTGAGTTCCTCGGCGGTGTTACAACATCATGTGACCATGTCCCCAACTTCAGTCCCATTGTTGGGTCATTTAAGATCACACGGAGAATCCCATTTAGATTCGAACTGGTAACATCAGAAACGCAGGTTTATGGGAACTGGGACGAGAATAGATGGAAGTCCAATGACCCGCACTGCAGATGGGCCGAAAGGTCTTTCTCACGCTGTAAAAATCAGAAGAAAGGGAGAAAGTAATCTGCAGCTAAAATGATCACAGATGGAAAGACAAAAGCGGTTTCCTGATGAAAACACACAGTGCCCTTTCTTTTTGCTTTCCCTGTTCGCCTCCTGGTGAGGATTCAGTTTTCTCACTGTTGCAGCAAGTGGAGTTTTCCTCGTCCCATTAATCGTGGGGTCAGCCTTCCCGAAGCAGGGAATGAAGTATGGAGCTGACAATTGATCAAGTGTTGTCCCATACTTAATACACAGTAACTTTAAACGAGTAGGGGTCGTACGGTGGCTCAGTGGTTCACCCTGCTGCCTCACTGCACTAGGGTCTCAAGTTCAATTCCAGCCTCCGGCAACTCTCTGTATGGAGTTTACACATTCTCCCCGTGTCTGCGTGGGCTTCCTTCCGCAGTTCAAAGATGTGTAGTTTAGGATGAATTGGTCATGCTGAATTGCCAAAAGTATTAAGTGCATTAGCCAGAGGGAAATGGGTCTGGGTGGGTTACTGTCTGGAGGGACAGTGTCGGCCCGAAGGGCCTGTTTCCACGCGATAGTAAATCGAAACACACTGTTTGAAACTCATTCGTGGCGGAGGTTGCCACTCAATGAGATAGGAATCGCTGTCCATCCCTATTTACTCCAGAGATTGAGATGTTGAGTTACTTTACAGAACCCTGGAGGAACTCAAGGTACAGCCATGATACTGTTCGGGAGGGAGTTCCAGGATCTAGACCCAAAAGCACTGTAGGAGTAGCAAGATATTTCCAACTCAGAAAGGCGAGGTCCGAGATGGGTGATTTGTGGTTACAGTTCTCTCGTGTATCTGTTGCTATTGTCCTTCTCGATAGATGCAAACAATCACTGGGTTGGTCTGGGTCTGTGTTCTGTGAGGAAGCAGGAGTTAGTTTTCAATAAGATAATTCACAAGAAGAGAAATAAATCTTCATTTCCTGACTGGGAATTGTATCCCGGTCTGGGCATTACAAACTCAGACTCCGAACCAGTGACCCTACTGAAGCTGACAGTAACACTTGTGACCTGATCTGTCCAGACTCTGTGTATGATCTTCACGTTATCATCATCTTCAGCAGCAATGTTGCTCTCTCTAAGTTTCCAAACAATTCATATTGCTGCCCTGGTTTCAATGTGAAGAAAGTGGAGCTGTGCTAACCTGATTTACTGCAGGAAGGTACAGAACAGTTTGATACTAACAGCGGCTCGTTTTGAGGCGTTGATCTGCGGTGATAGGGCGGCACCAATAAATCCTTCGTTCAAAACGTCTGATTCCAAATTCCATGTTGGAAATGACCAGAGGTTTCTCGCTGAATTTGTTCAGGATCTTGACTGGAATTGACACTAAATCCAAGTATGAAAGTACATTTCAGTGGAGTGCATCATAAGATACCGCCGTGACTGTGAATAAAATGCTGGAGACGTCCAGCAGAAGAACAGGCGACACAGAAGCAGGTACCTGAGGACAAATGTATTTGCTTTGCCATTGAAAGGCCCTGTTACACAAAGTGGATTATCTTTGCTGGTTGATCACCTTATGAATGTTGTTTCCCAGATCTCCATGTTTACATCACATACGGAAAGGTGTCCAGCGTGTGTGTGTGCATCCGGCTAGTGAAGCAATAGATAAAACATCTGACTTTGTATCAGACGATTGTAGGTTTACATCCTACATGTCTCGAGTGTAACGTGTTAGTTCAGCCAATTACATGTTGTCAGTTGCTATTTCCTTCGGTTCTTCCGAGCTGCAGGGATTGGATCAGTGTGTATTCAAATGGAATGTTGTTTTTGGGTCCATTACAGCTCAATGTCAGACAGGTGTATGGCTGGTCCTGTTTTGTCAGGTTCTGAGGATCTGAATGGTTTGGATCAGTTTGGTTTCGAATTTAAAACTTGCATTTAGGTCTATTGTCCATTTTAAATTCCAGCTCTGCTCCACATCTCTCATTGCCTGTCAAACTGGCGAGTGTTCCACCTAAAGCTGCCTTTGTCAGAGAAGCTGTTGTGTGGACCAGAGAGAGGAAGTGAAGCACAAGGAGCTGGTATGATCCTGAGACATCTGTTCCTCCCGGGATATGTTTCTGTGTATCTCCCTCTGTGGGTGAAAATGAGGTTCAGTTCCTCAAGGTGGTTACAACACAGTGTGACCATGTCAAACCTCAGTCCCATCGTCGTGTCGTTTAAATTCACAGTGAGAATCGCATTGATATTTGCTCTGGAAACATCAGGACACATAACATTTTGAGCCAAAACTAGAAACTTGAACTCGAATACATGGATGCCTGATGAGCTACAATGTACGATGGGCCGAACGGTCTCTTCCCACTCTGTGGAAGCTTGAAGACAAGGAGGACCTAATCTGCAGCAAGACTGATCAGAAATGAAAAGGCAAAAGTGTTTTCATTCGGAATTAATGTAAGGGCGCCTTCTGCCTTCCCTTGGAGTCTAGTCGCCAGCATTTAGTGCTCTCACCACCGTGACACGGGTTCTATTCCCGGTCAAGGAATGCGTGCTTTGTTCTGCACACACATCGTGGTAAGAATATTTCTGACCACTTTTCCAAAGCTGGCAGAACATCGGTTTTGTGCCAACCGTTTTAAAGTTGAACAGAAAACCAAGAGATGCAGATGTTGGAAATCTGAACCAAAAACAAGAATTGACGTGCAAACTGAATAGTCCTGGCAATATCTGTGGGGAGAAACAGAGACAATGATTCACAACGACAGAACCAGATTATTTCTTCATTTCTAGACCACAATGCCGGGATAATGGTCAGTTTTATCTGTCGAATGAGTATAGTTATCAAAGTCCTTTTGTTTTTGCCAGTTAGCAGCCATGTCGACCCGAGATCTGATTCTTTCAGGGTCTCCCTCAAGATGAGTCTCTAATTTTCTGTCTTTATCTCTGTGTATCTCCCTCACCCTTTATCATATTCTTTGACCCTTTATTTGCCAATATCCCTCATTTCCCATTCCTACTCTATGAAAAGCCTGACTTTCAGGGATAGTTTGAGAATAGAGCTGCTGAGAGGTTTTCTGGAACCTGGGAGGAGACTGGAAAACTTGGCTCACACTCTACGGATAATACGTCTGCCATTTGGATGTGACATAAGGAGCCAGTTCTTCCTCAAACCCTTTCGAAATTAAAGTTACATTCCTTATCCAATAGAAGATAAACTACAACAAAGGAGAATATGGAGGCATTACTGATGCTGTAAAATGAATGAATGGCGACAGCAGAGAATGAGGGTGATCCACCCGTGGTTTCTGTGCCATAACCACAACATCCCACGGCCTTTCTGCAGTGTCTCCTGCCTCACCTCATTATTCCCACCAAACTTGGAATGAAGGAGAGAGAATAAAAGTGGAGGAGAAGAAGGAGTGCTTTTGAAACAGCGACAAGAAACTCCAGGTTGGTGTATTGGTTAGGAAGGACAACATGCACTGCTGGAACTAAACCAGGAAAAAGGAGTGGGTTTGCCAAACCATAACAGGCTCGAACTCAAACAGGATGCTGAGTCCCTTCATCAGTAACACGACCCTTAATAAAAGGTGAACCTATGACCCTTCAATACAACAAGCGGGCGCAGCTGTGATTGGACCCTATGGTCAGCTGCTTACCAAGGAGGGGTTTGAAATAACTAAGGGACGGCCATATGTGCAGTTCCTTAACCACATGACCACAGTAACTCGGAAATACATTTCTGTATCAATATTACTCAGTGTGATTTACAATCAACCCCCGCTTTTGCAAAACCAGACATTTCACGATTGAACATTCTTCAATGCAAAGGCACATAAAAGGGCAATCTTCTCTTACATTGGTTTCAAACAGATATTTGTATCTGTTTAAAATACAGGACAGAGGGGAAGTTGTTCATTCTCTTGGGGCTTATTGACGGCTTTAATACACACAAAGGGAATCTCACACGAAGAGGAACAGTGTCATTGCCATGAATTGCCCAGGAATGGTGTGTGAGCCAATGTAAACAGTTTGCAGTAAAGGCTGACCCATTAGCAGCGACACTGAGCCTTGCACCACCAGATCCAGACTCACTTCCTGCCTCATGCCTCCCAGTCATCATTGTCATTCACGTCAATTTCACTTCCCTGCTCCACTTCCCAACTTACTACCGATCTCCTGCAGGTGTCCAATTGGAACCTACCACTGTTAGAAACGTATTCCTGGGATAAAGATATCACTCAATGGAATAGGACTCGCTGTCCATCCCTAAATCCCCCAGAGATGGAGGAGATGAGTTGCTTTTGTGAACCATTGAACTCCTTTACACGGAGGTACAGCCATTATGGTGCAAGTGCGGGATTTCCTGGATTTACACCCAGAGACACTGAAGGAAAACCAACATATTCCCAACTCAGGAAGGTGAGATGATTGGAGGGAGATTTGAAGGGGTCACTACCGTATCTGTCCGCTGTCATTGTCCTTCTACATGGTTCAAGCAATCACTGGGCTGATTCTGGAGGGATCCCGGTCTGTCTGCTGTGTGGAACGAGGAATGTGTTTTCATTCAGACAATTCACATGAAGAGAATTAAACCTTCATTCTCTGAATGGGAACTGTATCCATGTCTGGACGATACAAACTTTGACTCCTCAGCACGGACCCCCGGTAATGCTGACAATATCCAAAGCGACCTGAATTGTACACACCCTTGTGCCTGTCCATCCCTTCATAACCATCTTCGGCAACAAAGTTTCTCTCTTGAATTTTGCAAACACTTCATATTATCGCCTTGGGTTTCAAAGTAAAGAAAGCGGAGCTGTGGTAATCTGATGTTGGTCAGTCGGTGTAATGCAGGAATGTACAGAACAGGTTGACGCGGGCAGAGACCCGTTTTGAGGCGTGAGGTTGCAGTGAAGGGGTTCCACCAATAAAAGGCGCTGTTCATCTCGTCTGATTCCCCATCCCGGGATTCAAACCAACAGAGGTTTCTCACTGGACTGGTTCAGGATCTTGACTGGAAGAGACCATGACGCAAGGTATGAAAAGATATTTCACTGGAGTGAATCAAAAAACCGCGGAGTGACTGTGAATAAAATGATGGCAACTTCCAGCAGAGGCGCAGGCGACCCTGAAGCAGGTACCTGAGGGCAAATATGTTTCCTTGGGCATTGAAAGACATTGCTTCACGGAGTGGGACATCCGATAGGAAACAGTGACGATAATTATTTTTACTGATTGTTCACCTTGTGAATACTGTTTCCCCCGATGTCCATGTTTCCATTTCATATCGACTCCCTGTCGGACATCCGGCTGCCGTTGGTGGTTCGAATCCTTCCTGATTTTTATGCAATGTACTGCATGGATTGGATCAGTGGGTCTCGAATTTGGGAGTATTGCACCTCAATGTGGCGGAGGAGCTGCAGACTTTGGATCGGTGTGTTTTCAAATGTGAAAGTTCCATGCGAGGCAATTGCCCATTTTAAATTCTCGCTCATCGCAACGTCTCTCATTGTCTGTAAAACTGGCTTTAGTTGCAGCTAAAGCTGCCTTTCGTGGGAGAAATTATTTGGTGTTTGTGTGTGTGTGTGTGTGTGTGTGTGCGGGGGGAGGGAGGGGGGTGGTGGGGGAGGTGGTCTTTAGTCGATGGAGAGCGGAACTGAAGCGCAAGGAGCTGGTAGAATCCCGAAACCTCTGCCCTCCTTCCACCCCCCCCCCCGCCTCCCTCACCTCCGGGCATGTGTGTCTGTGACTCACTCTATGGGTGAAAATGTGAATGGGTTGCTCGAGGGGATTTCACTTCAGTATGACGGTGTTTCACTCCCTCCCACTGTTGTCTCGTTTAAGATCATAGGGATAATCTTTTGTGAATTTTGCGTTGATAACATCAGAACACACAAGGTACCGTGCCAAACCTGGACACTGGATCGAAAACAGAAAATACAGGAGCTGGAGCAGCGTCACTGCTTCCTCCGGTATTATAGAAAATAAAGGAGCTGGAGCAGCGTCTCTGCTTCCTCCTGTATTATAGAAAATAAAGGAGCTGGAGCAGCGTCACTGCTTCCTCCTGTATTATTGAATATAAAGGAGCTGGAACAGTGTCACTGCTTCCTCCTGGATTATAGAAAATAAAGGAGCTGGAGCAGCGTCACTGCTTCCTCATGTATTATAGAAAATAAAGGAGCTGGAGCAACGTCACCGCTTCTGCCTGTATTATAGAAAATAAAGGAGCTGGAGCAGCGTCTCTGTTTCCTCCTGTATTATACAAAAAAAAGGAGCTGGAGCAGTGTCACCGCTTCCTCGTGTATTATAGAAAATAAAGGAGCTGGAGCAGCGTCTCTGCTTCCTCCTGTATTATAGAAAAGAAAGGAGCTGGAGCAGCGTCTCTGCTTCCTCCTGTATTATAGAAAATAAAGGAGTTGGAGCAGCGTCACTGCTTCCTCCTGTATTATAGAAAATAAAGGAGCTGGAGCAGCGTCTCTGCTTCCTCCTGTATTATAGAAAATAAAGGAGCTGGAGCAGCGTCAATGCTTCCTCCTGTATTATGGAAAATAAAGGAGCTGGAGCAGCGTCACTGCTTCCCCTTGTATTATAGAAAATAAAGGAGCTGGAGCAGCGTCACTGCTTCCTCCTGTATTATAGAAAATAAAGGAGCTGGAGCAACGTCACTGCTTCCTCCTGTATTATAGAAAATAAAGGAGCCCTCCCCCACCACCCTCTGTCTTCTACCTTCGAGCCAGTTCTCTCCCCAAAGGGTAATTCTACTGCCCCAACATAAAAGTTTGAATTATGACACCAGTTTCAAAAGTACAACAAGAACCTATTCCTGATTGGGGAATCGGGGCCAGGGAGTCAATAAAAAGATATGTTGCAAGGTTCGTTAAATTGGAGATTCAGTTCAGTGCATCACTAAATGAAAACAATTCAGCAGGGCACTCGTACGTGGAAGAAGTGATTCAGGGAACAATTAAATGGAAAGAATTGAGGCAGGGCAACAGGAATTGGAGATTTTATGCAGCGGCCTTTATATTTGGCAGGATAATAGTCAAAGGGAGAGTTGGTGCAGTTTCAGGGTTTGTGCAGGATTGGTAAATGGGATAAATGGTGCAGAGCAGCGGAGTCATAAACAGTCGTACAATCATAGAGATTTACAACATGTATTATAGAAAATAAAGGAGCTGGAGCAGCGTCACTGCTTCCTCCTGTATTATAGAAAATAAAGGAGCTGGAGCAGGGTCACTGCTTCCTCCTGTATTATAGAAAAATAAAGGAGCTGAGCAGCGTCACTGCTTCCTCATGTATTACATAAAATAAAGGAGCTGGAGCAGCGTCACTGCTTCCTCCTGTATTATAGAAAATAAAGGAGCTGGAGCCGCGTCTCTGCTTCCTCATGTATTATAGAAAATAAAGGAACTGGAGCAGCGTCACTGCTTCCTCCTGTATTATAGAAAATAAAGGAGCTGGAGCAGCGTCACTGCTTCCTCCTGTATTATAGAAAATAAAGGAGCTGGAGCAGCGTCACTGCTTCCTCCTGTATTATAGAAAATAAAGGAGCTGGAGCAGCGTCACTGCTTCCTCCTGTATTATAGAAAATAAAGGAGCTGGAGCCGCGTCTCTGCTTCCTCATGTATTATAGAAAATAAAGGAACTGGAGCAGCGTCACTGCTTCCTCCTGTATTATAGAAAATAAAGGAGCTGGAGCAGCGTCACTGCTTCCTCCTGTATTATAGAAAATAAAGGAGCTGGAGCAGCGTCACTGATTCCTCCTGTATTATAGAAAATAAAGGAGCTGGAGCAGCGTCACTGCTTCCTCCTGTATTATAGAAAATAAAGGAGCTGGAACAGCTTCACTGCTTCCTCCTGTATTACAGAAAATAAAGGAGCCGGAGCAGCGTCACTGCTTCCTCCTGTATTATAGAAAATAAAGGAGCCGGAACAGCCAACACAGAGTCATTGCCTTAAACTGAGGAGAGTATAATCTCCTGGTTATATATATTTAACCAGCGAAAACAGAGTCAGTGCCCAAAACAGAGGAGAATGTTAATCTCCTGGCTATATGTATTCAACCAGCCAGCACGGACTCAGTGCCCTAAACGCAGGAGAGTGTAAGTCTCCTGGTTATATAAATTTAAACAGCCAGCACAGATCATGTCCCTAAACTGAGGAGAGGGTAAATCTCCTGGTTATATATTTTTCACCAGCCAGGACAGAGACAGTGCCCAAAACTCAGGAAAGTGTACATTTCCTATTTATATATATTTAACGAGCCAGTATAGAGTCGGTGCCCTAAACTGAGGAGAGTGTAAATCTCCTGGTTATCTATATTAAACCAGCCAGCACAGCGACAGTGCCCTAAACTGAGGAGAGTGTAAACCTCCTGGTTATATATATTTAAACAGACAGAGCAGGGTCAGTGCCCTAAATTGAGGAGAGTGTAAATCTCCTGTATTATAGAAAATAAAGGAGCTGGAGCAGAGTCACTGCTTCCTCCTGTATTAAAGAAAATAAAGGAGCTGGAGCAGAGTTACTACTTCCTCCTGTATTATAGAAAATAAAGGAGCTGGAGCAGCGTCACTGCTTCCTCCTGTATTAAAGAAAATAAAGGAGCTGGAGCAGCGTAACAGCTTCCTCCTGTATTAAAGAAAATAAAGGAGCTGGAGCAGCGTCACTGCCTCCTACTGTATTATAGAAAATAAAGGAGCCGGAGCAGCGTCAATGGTTCCTCCTGTATTATAGAAAATAAAGGAGCTGGAGAAGCGTCACTGCTACCTTCTGTATTAAAGAAAACAAAGGAGCTGGAGCAGCGTCACTGCTTCTTCCTGTATTATAGAAAATAAAGGAGTTGGAGCAACGTCTCTGCTTCCCCTTTTATTATAGAAAATAACGGAGCTGGAGCAGCGTCACTGCTTCCTCCTGTATTATAGAAAATAAAGGAGCTGGAGCAGCGTCACTGCTTCCTCCTGTATTATAGACAATAAAGGAGCTGGAGCAGCGTCTCTGCTTCCTCCTGTTTTATAGAAAATAAAGGAGCAGGAGCAGAGTCACTGCTTCCTCCTGTATTACAGAAAATAAAGGAGCTGGAGCAGCGTCACTGCTTCCTCCTGTATTATAGAAAATAAAGGAGCTGGAGCAGAGTCACTGCTTCCTCCTGTATTACATAAAATAAAGGAGCTGGAGCAGCGTCACTGCGTCCTCCTGTATTATAGGAAATAAAGGAGCTGGAGCAGAGTCACTGCTTCCTCCTGTATTAAAGAAAATAAAGGAGCTGGAGCAGAGTTACTACTTCCTGTGCTGGTTGGTTGAATATACCTAGCCAGGAGATTCTCACTCTCCTCAGTTTAGGGCACTGACTCTGTACTGGCTTGCTAAATATTTATAACCAGGATATTTACTCTCTCCTCTGTTTAGGGCACTGACTCTGTGCTGGCTGGTTAATTATATATAACCAGGAGATTTTCCCTCTTCTCAGTTTAGGGCACTGAGTCTGTTCTGGCTGGTTGAATATATCAATCCAGGAAATTTACACTCGCCTCAGTTTAGGGCACCGACTCTATACTGGCTGGTTTAATATATATAAAAGGAGATTTACACTGTCCTTAGTTGAGGGCACTGTCTCTGTCCTTGCTGGTTAAATATATATAACCTGGGGACTTTCCCTCTCTTCAGTTTAGGGCATTGGATCTGTGGGGGCGAGTTAAATATATATAACCAGGAGATTAACACTGTCCTCCGTTTAGGGCACTGAGTCTGTGCTGGCTGTTTCAATAAATATAGCCAGGAGATTTACACTCTCCTCAGTTTCGGGCACTGACTCTGCACTGGCTGGGGAAATATTTATAACGCGGAGATTTACACTCTCCTCAGTTTTGGACACTGACTCCGTGCTGGCTGGTTAAATATATATAACCAGGAGATTTACACTCTCGTTAGTTTAGGGCACTGACTCTGTGCTGGCTGGTTGAACATATATAACCAAACGATTTGCACTCTAATCAGTGTAGGGCACGAATTCTGCGTTGGCTGGTTAAATATATATAACCTGGAGATTTACATTCTCCTCAGTTTAAGGCAATGACACTGTGCTTGCTGTTTAAATAAATACATAACCAGGAGATTTATACTCTCTTCAGTTTAGGGAACTGACTCTTTGCTGGCTGGTTAAATATATATATATAAATAGCAGATGTACACTGTCCTCAGTTTAGGGCACTGACTGTGCTGGCTGCTTTAATGTAAATAACGAGGAGATTTACACTGTCCTCATTTTAGGGCACTGAACCTGCTCTGTGTGTTTAAATATATATAACCAGGAGGTTTACACTCTCCTCAGTTTCGGGCACTGACTCTGTGCTGGCTGGTTAACTATATATAACCAGGGGATTTACCCTCTCCTCAGTTGAGGGCACTGAATCTGTTCTGGCTAGTTAAATACATGTAACCAGGGGATTAACCCTCTCCTCAGTTGAGGGCACTGAATCTGTTCTGGCTGGTTAAATATATATAACCAGGAGATATAAACTCTCCTCAGTTTCGGGCAATGACTCTGTGCTGGCCGGTTAAATATATATAACCAAGGGATTTACCCTCTACTCAGTTCAGTGCACTGAATCTGTTCTGGCTGGTTAAATACATATAACCAGGAGATATACACTCTCCTCAGTTGAGTGCACTGACCCTAAGCTGGCTGCTTATATATATAAATCCAGGAGATTTCACCTACCCTCAGTTTACGACACTGAATCTGTGCTTTCTGGTTGAATATATAGAACCAGTAGATTTACTCTCTCCTCAGTTTAGGGCACTGACACTGTGTTGGCTGGTTAAATATATATAACCAGTAGATTAACACACTCCTCAGAATAGCGCACTGACATTGCGTTCCCAGTTTAAAGAAAATAAAACCAGGAGATGTTCACTTTTCTCAGTTTAGGGCACTTACTCTGTGCTGGCTGGTTGAACATGTATAACCAAACGATTTGCACTCTACTCAGTTTAAGGCAATGACACTGTGCTTGCCGTTTAAATAAATACATAACCAGGAGATTTATAATCTCTTCAGTTTAGGGAACTGACTCTTTGCTGGCTGGTTAAATATATATAAATAGCTGATGTACACTGTCCTTAGTTTATGGCACTGACTCTGTGCTGGCTGCTTTAATATAAATAACGAGGAGATTTACACTCTCCTCAGTTTAGGGCACTGACCCTGTGCTGGCTGGTTGAATATACATAACCAGGAGATTTACACTGTCCTCATTTTAGGGCACTGATCCTGTGCTGGCTGGTTGAATATACATAACCAGGAGATTTACACTCTCCTCAGTTTAGAGAGCTGACTATGTCAGGATGGTTAAATATATATAACCAGGAGATTTACACTCTCCTCAGTTTAGGGCACTGACTCTGTGCTGGCTGGTTAGTTACATATAATCAGGAGATTTCCACTCTCCTCAGTTTAGAACACTGACTCTGTGCTGGCTGGTTAAATATATCTAAACTGGGGATTTTCCCTCTGCACAGTTTAGGGCACTGACTCTGTGCTGGATGTTTAAATAATTTTAACCAGGAGATTTACGCTCTCCTCAGTTTAGAGCACTGACCCTGTGCTGGCTGGTTGAATATATATAAACAGGAAATTTACACTGTCCTCATTTTAGGGCACTGACCGTGTGCTGGCTCGTTAAATATACATAACCAGGAGATTTACACTCTCTTCAGTTTAGGGAACTGACTCTTTGCTGGCTGGTTAAATATATATAAATAGCTGATGTACACTGTCCTTAGTTTATGGCACTGACTCTGTGCTGGCTGCTTTAATATAAATAACGAGGAGATTTACACTCTCCTCAGTTTCGGGCACTGACTCTTTGCTGGCTTCTTAAATATATATAACTAGGAGATTTACACTCACCTCAGTTTAGGGCACTGACTCTGTGCTGGCTGCTTAAATATATATAAGCAGGACATTTACCCTCACCTCAGTTTAGGACACTGACTCTGCGCTGGCTGGTTAAATATATATAACCAGGAGATTTACACTCTCGTTAGTTTAGGGCACTGAGTCCGTGCTGGCTGGTTAAATATATTTAATCAGGAGATTTACACTCTCCTCAGCTTAGAGCACTGACTCTGTGCTTGCTGGTTGAAAATACATAACCAGGATATTTACACTCTCCTCTGTTTCGGGCACTGAGTCTGTTCTGGCTGGTTGAATATATCTAGTTAGGAGATTTACACTCTCCTCAATTTTCGGCACTGAGTATGTGCAGGCTGGTTAAATATTTCTAGCCAGGAGATTTAAACTCTCCTCAGTTTTGGACACTTACTTGTGCTGGCTGGTTAAATATGTATATAACCAGGAGATTTAACCTTGCATCAGTTTAGGGCACTGACTCAGTGCTGGCTGGTTGAATTTATAAAACCAGGCGATTTATACTCTCCTCAGTTTAGGGCACTGAATCCGTGCTTGCTGGTTAAATCTATATAACCTAGCGATTTTCACTCTGCTCAGTTTAGGGCATTCACTCTGCACTAGCTGGTTAAATATATATAATCAGGAGATTTACACTCTCCTCAATTTAGGGCACTGACCCTGCTCTGTCTGTTTAAATATATATAACCAGGAGGTTTACACTCTCCTCAGTTTAGGGCACTGATTCGGTGCTGGCTGGTTAACTATATATAACCAGGGGATTTACCCTCTCCTCAGTTGAGGGCACTGACCCTGTGCTGGCTGGTTAAATATACATAACCAGGAGATTTACACTCTCCTCAGTTTAGAGAGCTGACTGTGTCAGAATGTTTACATACACATAACCAGGAGATTTACACTCCCCTCAGTTCAGGGAGCTGACTGTGTCAGGATGGTTAAAATTATATACCCAGGAGATTTACACTCTCCTCAGTTTAGGGCACTGACTCTGTGCTGGCTGGTTAAATATATCTAACCTGGCGATTTTCCCTCTCCTCATTTCAGGGCACTGAATCTGTGCTAGCTGGTTAAATATATATAACCAGAAGATGTCCCCTCTCCACAGTTTAGGGCACTGGCTCTGTGCTGAATGTTTAAATATTTTTAACCAGGAGATTTACGCTCTCCTCAGTTTTGGGCACTGACTTTGTGCTGGTTGGTTAAATATATATAACCAGGAGATGTACACTCTCCTCAGTTGAGGGCACTGACCGTATGCTGGCTGCTTAAAAATATAAAACCAGGAGATTTCACCTCTCCTCAGTTTAGGACACTGAATCTGTGCTTTCTGGTTGAATATATAGAACCAGTAGATTTACTCTCTCGTCAGTTTAGGGCACTGACACTGTGCTGGCTGGTTGATTATATATAACCAGGAGATTTACACTCTCCTCAGTATAGCACACAGACATTGCGCTCCCTGTTTAAATATATATAACCAGGAGATCTTCACTTTTCTCAGTTTAGGGCACTGACTATGTCAGGCTTCTTAAATATATATAACCAGGAGATTTACACTCTCCTCAGTTTAGGGCACTGACTCTGTGCTGGCTGGTTGAATATATATAAACATGAACTTTACACTGTCCTCATTTTATGGCACTGACCCTGTGCTGGCTGGTTAAATATACATATCCAGGAGATTTACACTCTCCTCAGTTTAGAGAGCTGACTATGTCAGGATGGTTAAATATATATACCCAGGAGATTTACACTCTCCTCAGTTTAGGGCACTGACTCTGTGCTGTCTGGTTAAATAAAAAAACCTGGGGATTATCCCTCTCCTCATTTCAGGGCACTGAATCTGTGCTAGCTGGTTAAATATATATAAGCAGAAGATGTCCCCTCTCCACAGTTGAGGGCACTGACTCTGTGCTGGATGTTTAATTTTTTTCAAACAGGAGATTTACTCTCTCCTCAGTTTTGGGCACTGACTCTGTGCTGGTTGGTTAAATATATATAACCAGGAGATGTACACTCTCCTCAGTTAAGGGCACTGAATCTGTTCTGACTGGTTAAATATATATAACCAGGAGATGTACACTCTCCTCAGTTGAGGGCACTGACCCTATTCTGGCTGCTTAGATATATAAATCCAGGAGATTTCACCTCTCCTCAGTTTAGGACACTGAATCTGTGCTTTCTGGTTGAATATATAGAACCAGTAGATTTACTCTCTCCTCAGTTAAGGGCACTGACTCTGTACTGGCTGGTTGAATATATATAACCAGGAGATTTACACTCTCCTCAGTTTAGCGCACTGACATTGCGCTCCCTGTTTAAATATATATAACCAGGAGATCTTCACTTTTCTCAGTTTAGGACACTGACTATGTCAGGCTGGTTAAATGTATATAACCAGGAGATTTACACTCTCCTCAGTTTAGGGCACTGACTCTGTGCTGGCTGCTTAAATATATATAACCAGGACATTTACCCTCACCTCAGTTTAGGACACTGACTCTGCGCTGGCTGGTTAAATATATATAACCAGGAGATTTCCACTCTTGTCAGTTTCGGGCACTGAGTCCGTGCTGGCTGGTTAAATATATTTAATCAGGAGATTTAAACTCTCCTCAGTTTAGAACACTGACTCTGTGCTTGCTGGTTGAAAATACACAACCAGGAGATTGACACTCTCCTCAGTTCGGGCACTGACTCTATGCTGGCTGGTTAAGTATATATAACCTGGGGATTTTCACTCTCCTCAGTTTAGGGCAGTGAATCTGTGCTGGCTGGTTAAATATATATATAACCAGGAGATTAACACTCTCCTCAGTTTAGGACACTGTCTCTGTACTGGCTTGTTAAATATTTATAACCAGGATATTTACACTCTCCTCAGTTTAGGGCACTGACTCTGTGCTGGCTGGTTGAACATATATAAGCAAACGATTTGCACTCTACTCAGTTTAGAGAGCTGACTATGTCAGGATGGTTAAATATATATAACCAGGAGATTTACACTCTCCTCAGTTTAGGGCACTGACTCGTTGCTGGCTGGTTGAACATATATAACCAAAAGATTTGCACTCTACTCAGTTTAGTGCACTAATTCTGCGCTGGCTGGTTAAATATGTATAACCAGGAGATGTACACTCTCCTCAGTTTAGAGAGCTGACTATGTCAGGATGGTTAAATATATTTCCCCAGGAGATTTACACCCTCCTCAGTTTATGGCACTGACTCTGTGCTGGATGTTTAAATATTTTTAACCAGGAGATTTACGCTCTCCTCAGTTTTGGGCACTGGCTCTGTGCTGGCTGGTTTAATACAGATAACCAGGAGATTTTCCCACTTCTCAGTTTAGGGCACTGAGTCTGTGCTGTCTGGTTGAATATATCAAGCCAGGAAATTTACACTCGCCTCAGTTTAGGGCACCGACTCTATACTGGCTGGTTTAATACATATAAACAGGAGATTTAAACTGTCCTTAGTTGTGGGCACTGTCTCTGTCCTCGCTGGTTAAATATATATAACCTGGGGACTTTCCCTCTCCTCAGTTTAGGGCATTGGATCTGTGGGGGCGAGTTATATATATATAACCAGGAGATGAACAATCTCCTCCGTTTAGGGCACTGAGTCTGTGCTGGCTGTTTCAATAAATATAGCCAGGAGATTTACACTCTCCTCAGTTTTGGACACTGACTCCGTGCTGGCTGGTTAAATATATATAACCAGGAGACTGACACTCTCCTCAGTTTTGGACACTGACTCTGTGCTGGCTGGTTGAACATATATAACCAAACGATTTGCACTCTACTCATTTTAGGGCACTAATTCTGCGCTGGCTGGTTAAATATATTTCACCAGGAGATTTACATTCTCCTCAGTTTAAGGCAATGACACTGTGCTAGCTGTTTAAATAAATACATAACCAGGAGATTTATACTCTCTTCAGTTTAGGGAACTGACTCTTTGCCGACTGGTTAAATATATATAAATAGCAGATGTACACTGTCCTTAGTTTATGGCACTGACTCTGTGCTGGCTGCTTTAACATAAATAACGAGGAGATTTACACTCTCCTCAGTTTAGGGCACTGACTCTGTGCTGGCTGGTTGAATATACATAACCAGGAGATTTACACTGTCCTCATTTTAGGGCACTGACACTGTGCTGGCTGGTTGAATATACATAACCAGGAGATTTACACTCTCCTCAGTTTAGAGAGCTGACTATGTCAGGATGGTTAAATATATATAACCAGGAGATTTACACTCTCCTTAGTTTAGGGCAATGACTCTGTGCTGGCTGGTTAAATATATATAATCTGGGGATTTTCCCTCTCCTCAGTTCAGGGCACTGAATCTGTGCTAGCTGGTTAAATATATCTAACCTGGGGATTTTCCCTCTGCACAGTTTAGGGCACTGACTCTGTGCTGGATGTTTAAATATTTTTAACCAGGAGATTTACACCCTCCTCAGTTTAGGGCACTGACTCTGTGCTGGCTGGTTGAATATATATAAACAGGAAATTTACACTGTCCTCATTTTAGGGCACTGACCGTGTGCTGGCTGGTTAAATATACATAACCAGGAGATTTACACTCCCCTAAGTTTAGGGAGCTGACTGTGTCAGGATGGTTAAATATATATACCCAGGAGATTTACACTCTCCTCAGTATGGGGCACTGACTCGATGCTGGCTGGATAAATATATCTAACCTGGGGATTTTCCCTCTCCTCATTTCAGGTCACTGAATCTGTGCTAGCTGGTTAAATATATATAACCAGAAGTTGTCCCCTCTCCACAGTTTAGGGCACTGTCTCTGTGCTGGATGTTTAAATATTTTTAACCAGGAGATTTACGCTCTCCTCAGTTTTGGGCACTGACTTTGTGCTGGTTGGTTAAATATATATAACCAGGAGATGTACACTCTCCTCAGTTGAGGGCACTGACCCTATGCTGGCTGCTTAAATATATAAAACCAGGAGATTTCACCTCTCCTCAGTTTAGGACACTGAATCTGTGCTTTCTGGTTGAATATATAGAACCAGTAGATTTACTCTCTCCTCAGTTTAGGGCACTGACACTGTGCTGGCTGGTTGAATATATATAACCAGGAGATTTACACTCTCCTCAGTACAGCGCACTGACATTGCGCTCCCTGTTTAAATATATATAACCAGGAGATCTTCACTTTTCTCAGTTTAGGGCACTGACTATGTCAGGCTTCTTAAATATATATAACCAGGAGATTTACACTCTCCTCAGTTTAGGGCACTGACTCTGTGCTGGCTGCTTAAATATATATAACCAGGTGATTTACACTCTCGTCAGTTTAGGGCACTGACTCTGTGCTGGCTGGTCAAATATATATAACCAGAAGATTTTCCCACTTCTCAGTTTAGGGCACTGAGTCTGTGCTGGCTGGTTAAATATATCAAGCCAGGAAATTTACACTCGCCTCAGTTTAGGGTACCGACTCTATACTGGCTGGTTTAATATATATAAACAGGAGATTTACACTGTCCTTAGTTGAGGGCACTGTCTCTGTCCTCGCTGGTTAAATATATATAACCTGGGGACTTTCCCTCTCCTCAGTTTAGGGCATTGGATCTGTGGGTGCGAGTTAAATATATATAACCAGGAGATTAACACTCTCCTCCGTTTAGGGCACTGAGTCTGTGCTGGCTGTTTCAATAAATATAGCCAGGAGATTTACACTCTCCTCAGTTTTGGACACTGACTCCGTGCTGGCTGGTTAAATATATATAACCAGGAGACTGACACTCTCCTCAGTTTAGGGCACTGACTCTGTGCTGGCTGGTTGAACATATATAACCAAACGATTTGCACTCTACTCAGTTTAGGGCACTAATTCTGCGCTGGCTGGTTAAATATATTTCACCAGGAGATTTACATTCTCCTCAGTTTAAGGCAATGACACTGTGCTTGCTGTTTAAAAAAATACATAACCAGGAGATTTATACTCTCTTCAGTTTAGGGAACTGACTCTTTGCTGGCTGGTTAAATATATATAAATAGCAGATGTACACTGTCCTTAGTTTTTGGCACTGACTCTGTGCTGGCTGCTTTAACATAAATAACGAGGAGATTTACACTCTCCTCAGTTTAGGGCACTGACTCTGTGCTGGCTGGTTGAATATACATAACCAGGAGATTTACACTGTCCTCATTTTAGGGCACTGACACTGTGCTGGCTGGTTGAATATACATAACCAGGAGATTTACACTCTCCTCAGTTTAGAGAGCTGACTATGTCAGGATGGTTAAATATATATAACCAGAAGATTTACACTCTCCTTAGTTTAGGGCAATGACTCTGTGCTGGCTGGTTAAATATATATAATCTGGGGATTTTCCCTCTCCTCATTTCAGGGCACTGAATCTGTGCTAGCTGGTTAAATATATCTAACCTGGGGATTTTCCCTCTGCACAGTTTTGGGCACTGACTCTGTGCTGGTTGGTTAAATATATATAACCAGGAAATGTACACTCTCCTCCGTTTAGGGCACTGAGTCTGTGCTGGCTGGGGAAAAATTTATAACCCGGAGATTTACACTCTCCTCAGTTTTGGATACTGACTCGGTGCTGGCTGGATAAATATATATAACCTGGGGATTTTCCCTCTTCTCATTTCAGGGCACTGAATCTGTGCTAGCTGGTTAAATATATATAAGCAGAAGATGTCCTCTCTCCACAGTTTAGGGCACTGACTCTGTGCTGGGTGTTTAATTATTTTTAACCCGGAGATTTACGCTCTCCTCAGTTTTCGGCACTGAGTCTGTGCTGGTTGGTTAAATATATATAACCAGGAGATGCACACTCTCCTCAGTTGAGGGCACTGACCCTATGTTGGCTGCTTAAATATATAAATCCTGGTGATTTCACCTCTCCTCAGTTTCGGGCACTGGCTCTGTGCTGGCTGGTTAAATATATATAACCAGGAGATTTACACTCTCGTTAGTTTAGGGCACTGAGTCCGTGCTGGCTGGTTGAATATATATAACCAGGACATGTACACTCCCCTCAGTTTTGCGCACTGACATTGCGCTCCCTTGTTTAAATATATATAACCAGGAGATCTTCATTTTTCTCAGTTTAGGACACTGACTATCTCAGGCTGGTTAAATATATATAACCAGGAGATTTACACTCTCCTCAGTTTAGGGCACTGACTCTGTGCTGGCTGGTTAAATATATATAACCAGGAGATTTACACTCTCGTCAGTTTCGGGCACTGAGTCCGTGCTGGCTGGTTCAATATATTTAATCAGGAGATTTACACTCTCCTCAGTTTAGAACACTGACTCTGTGCTTGCTGGTTGAAAATACACAACCAGGAGATTGACACTCTCCTTAGTTCGGGCACTGACTCTATGCTGGCTGGTTAAGTATATATAACCTGGGGATTTTCCCTCTCCTCAGTTTAGGGCAGTGAATCTGTGCTGGCTGGTTAAATATATATATAACCAGGAGATTAACACTCTCCTCAGTTTAGGGCACTGAGTCTGTGCTGGCTGGTTGAATATACCGAGCCACGAGATTTACACTCTCCTCAGTTGAGGGCACTGACTCTGTACTGGCTTGTTAAATATTTATAACCAGGATATTTACACTCTCCTCAGTTTAGGGCACTGACTCTGTGCTGGCTGGTTGAACATATATAACCAAACGATTTGCACTCTACTCAGTTTAGAGAGCTGACTATGTCAGGATGGTTAAATATATATAACCAGGAGATTGACACTCTCCTCAGTTTAGGGCACTGACTCGTTGCTGGCTGGTTGAACATATATAACCAAACGATTTGCACTCTACTCAGTTGAGGGCACTAATTCTGCGCTGGCTGGTTAAATATATTTCACCAGGAGATTTACATTCTCCTCAGTTTAAGGCAATGACACTGTGCTTGCTGTTTAAATAAATACATAACCAGGAGATTTATACTCTCTTCAGTTTTGGGAACTGACTCTTTGCTGGCTGGTTAAATATATATAAATAGCAGATGTACACTGTCCTTAGTTTATGGCACTGACTCTGTGCTGGCTGCTTTAACATAAATAACGAGGAGATTTACACTCTCCTCAGTTTAGGGCACTGACTCTGTGCTGGCTGGTTGAATATACATAACCAGGAGATTTACACTGTCCTCATTTTAGGGCACTGACACTGTGCTGGCTGGTTGAATATACATAACCAGGAGATTTACACTCTCCTCAGTTTAGAGAGCTGACTATGTCAGGATGGTTAAATATATATAACCAGGAGATTTACACTCTCCTTAGTTTAGGGCAATGACTCTGTGCTGGCTGGTTAAATATATATAATCTGGGGATTTTCCCTCTCCTCAGTTCAGGGCACTGAATCTGTGCTAGCTGGTTAAATATATCTAACCTGGGGATTTTCCCTCTGCACAGTTTAGGGCACTGACTCTGTGCTGGATGTTTAAATATTTTTAACCAGGAGATTTACACCCTCCTCAGTTTAGGGCACTGACTCTGTGCTGGCTGGTTGAATATATATAAACAGGAAATTTACACTGTCCTCATTTTAGGGCACTGACCGTGTGCTGGCTGGTTAAATATACATAACCAGGAGATTTACACTCCCCTCAGTTTAGGGAGCTGACTGTGTCAGGATGGTTAAATATATATACCCAGGAGATTTACACTCTCCTCAGTATGGGGCACTGACTCTATGCTGGCTGGTTAAATATATCTAACCTGGGGATTTTCCCTCTCCTCATTTCAGGTCACTGAATCTGTGCTAGCTGGTTAAATATATATAACCAGAAGTTGTCCCCTCTCCACAGTTTAGGGCACTGTCTCTGTGCTGGATGTTTAAATATTTTTAACCAGGAGATTTACGCTCTCCTCAGTTTTGGGCACTGACTTTGTGCTGGTTGGTTAAATATATATAACCAGGAGATGTACACTCTCCTCAGTTGAGGGCACTGACCCTATGCTGGCTGCTTAAATATATAAAACCAGGAGATTTCACCTCTCCTCAGTTTAGGACACTGAATCTGTGCTTTCTGGTTGAATATATAGAACCAGTAGATTTACTCTCTCCTCGGTTTAGGGCACTGACACTGTGCTGGCTGGTTGAATATATATAACCAGGAGATTTACACTCTCCTCAGTACAGCGCACTGACATTGCGCTCCCTGTTTAAATATATATAACCAGGAGATCTTCACTTTTCTCAGTTTAGGGCACTGACTATGTCAGGCTTCTTAAATATATATAACCAGGAGATTTACACTCTCCTCAGTTTAGGGCACTGACTCTGTGCTGGCTGCTTAAATATATATAACCAGGTGATTTACACTCTCGTCAGTTTAGGGCACTGACTCTGTGCTGGCTGGTCAAATATATATAACCAGAAGATTTTCCCACTTCTCAGTTTAGGGCACTGAGTCTGTGCTGGCTGGTTAAATATATCAAGCCAGGAAATTTACACTCGCCTCAGTTTAGGGTACCGACTCTATACTGGCTGGTTTAATATATATAAACAGGAGATTTACACTGTCCTTAGTTGAGGGCACTGTCTCTGTCCTCGCTGGTTAAATATATATAACCTGGGGACTTTCCCTCTCCTCAGTTTAGGGCATTGGATCTGTGGGTGCGAGTTAAATATATATAACCAGGAGATTAACACTCTCCTCCGTTTAGGGCACTGAGTCTGTGCTGGCTGTTCAATAAATACAGCCAGGAGATTTACACTCTCCTCAGTTTTGGACACTGACTCCGTGCTGGCTGGTTAAATATATATAACCAGGAGACTGACACTCTCCTCAGTTTAGGGCACTGACTCTGTGCTGGCTGGTTGAACATATATAACCAAACGATTTGCACTCTACTCAGTTTAGGGCACTAATTCTGCGCTGGCTGGTTAAATATATTTCACCAGGAGATTTACATTCTCCTCAGTTTAAGGCAATGACACTGTGCTTGCTGTTTAAAAAAATACATAACCAGGAGATTTATACTCTCTTCAGTTTAGGGAACTGACTCTTTGCTGGCTGGTTAAATATATATAAATAGCAGATGTACACTGTCCTTTGTTTATGGCACTGACTCTGTGCTGGCTGCTTTAACATAAATAACGAGGAGATTTACACTCTCCTCAGTTTAGGGCACTGACTCTGTGCTGGCTGGTTGAATATACATAACCAGGAGATTTACACTGTCCTCATTTTAGGGCACTGACACTGTGCTGGCTGGTTGAATATACATAACCAGGAGATTTACACTCTCCTCAGTTTAGAGAGCTGACTATGTCAGGATGGTTAAATATATATAACCAGAAGATTTACACTCTCCTTAGTTTAGGGCAATGACTCTATGCTGGCTGGTTAAATATATATAATCTGGGGATTTTCCCTCTCCTCATTTCAGGGCACTGAATCTGTGCTAGCTGGTTAAATATATCTAACCTGGGGATTTTCCCTCTGCACAGTTTTGGGCACTGACTCTGTGCTGGTTGGTTAAATATATATAACCAGGAAATGTACACTCTCCTCCGTTTAGTGCACTGAGTCTGTGCTGGCTGGGGAAAAATTTATAACCCGGAGATTTACACTCTCCTCAGTTTTGGATACTGACTCGGTGCTGGCTGGTTAAATATATATAACCTGGGGATTTTCCCTCTTCTCATTTCAGGGCACTGAATCTGTGCTAGCTGGTTAAATATATATAAGCAGAAGATGTCCTCTCTCCACAGTTTAGGGCACTGACTCTGTGCTGGGTGTTTAATTATTTTTAACCCGGAGATTTACGCTCTCCTCAGTTTTCGGCACTGAGTCTGTGCTGGTTGGTTAAATATATATAACCAGGAGATGCACACTCTCCTCAGTTGAGGGCACTGACCCTATGTTGGCTGCTTAAATATATAAATCCTGGTGATTTCACCTCTCCTCAGTTTCGGGCACTGGCTCTGTGCTGGCTGGTTAAATATATATAACCAGGAGATTTACACTCTCGTTAGTTTAGGGCACTGAGTCCGTGCTGGCTGGTTGAATATATATAACCAGGACATGTACACTCCCCTCAGTTTTGCGCACTGACATTGCGCTCCCTTGTTTAAATATATATAACCAGGAGATCTTCATTTTTCTCAGTTTAGGACACTGACTATCTCAGGATGGTTAAATATATATAACCAGGAGATTTACACTCTCCTCAGTTTAGGGCACTGACTCTGTGCTGGCTGGTTAAATATATATAACCAGGAGATTTACACTCTCGTCAGTTTCGGGCACTGAGTCCGTGCTGGCTGGTTCAATATATTTAATCAGGAGATTTACACTCTCCTCAGTTTAGAACACTGACTCTGTGCTTGCTGGTTGAAAATACACAACCAGGAGATTGACACTCTCCTTAGTTCGGGCACTGACTCTATGCTGGCTGGTTAAGTATATATAACCTGGGGATTTTCCCTCTCCTCAGTTTAGGGCAGTGAATCTGTGCTGGCTGGTTAAATATATATATAACCAGGAGATTAACACTCTCCTCAGTTTAGGGCACTGAGTCTGTGCTGGCTGGTTGAATATACCGAGCCACGAGATTTACACTCTCCTCAGTTGAGGGCACTGACTCTGTACTGGCTTGTTAAATATTTATAACCAGGATATTTACACTCTCCTCAGTTTAGGGCACTGACTCTGTGCTGGCTGGTTGAACATATATAACCAAACGATTTGCACTCTACTCAGTTTAGAGAGCTGACTATGTCAGGATGGTTAAATATATATAACCAGGAGATTGACACTCTCCTCAGTTTAGGGCACTGACTCGTTGCTGGCTGGTTGAACATATATAACCAAACGATTTGCACTCTACTCAGTTGAGGGCACTAATTCTGCGCTGGCTGGTTAAATATATTTCACCAGGAGATTTACATTCTCCTCAGTTTAAGGCAATGACACTGTGCTTGCTGTTTAAATAAATACATAACCAGGAGATTTATACTCTCTTCAGTTTTGGGAACTGACTCTTTGCTGGCTGGTTAAATATATATAAATAGCAGATGTACACTGTCCTTAGTTTATGGCACTGACTCTGTGCTGGCTGCTTTAACATAAATAACGAGGAGATTTACACTCTCCTCAGTTTAGGGCACTGACTCTGTGCTGGCTGGTTGAATATACATAACCAGGAGATTTACACTGTCCTCATTTTAGGGCACTGACACTGTGCTGGCTGGTTGAATATACATAACCAGGAGATTTACACTCTCCTCAGTTTAGAGAGCTGACTATGTCAGGATGGTTAAATATATATAACCAGGAGATTTACACTCTCCTTAGTTTAGGGCAATGACTCTGTGCTGGCTGGTTAAATATATATAATCTGGGGATTTTCCCTCTCCTCAGTTCAGGGCACTGAATCTGTGCTAGCTGGTTAAATATATCTAACCTGGGGATTTTCCCTCTGCACAGTTTAGGGCACTGACTCTGTGCTGGATGTTTAAATATTTTTAACCAGGAGATTTACACCCTCCTCAGTTTAGGGCACTGACTCTGTGCTGGCTGGTTGAATATATATAAACAGGAAATTTACACTGTCCTCATTTTAGGGCACTGACCGTGTGCTGGCTGGTTAAATATATATAAATAGCAGATGTACACTGTCCTTTGTTTATGGCACTGACTCTGTGCTGGCTGCTTTAACATAAATAACGAGGAGATTTACACTCTCCTCAGTTTAGGGCACTGACTCTGTGCTGGCTGGTTGAATATACATAACCAGGAGATTTACACTGTCCTCATTTTAGGGCACTGACACTGTGCTGGCTGGTTGAATATACATAACCAGGAGATTTACACTCTCCTCAGTTTAGAGAGCTGACTATGTCAGGATGGTTAAATATATATAACCAGAAGATTTACACTCTCCTTAGTTTAGGGCAATGACTCTATGCTGGCTGGTTAAACATATATAATCTGGGGATTTTCCCTCTCCTCATTTCAGGGCACTGAATCTGTGCTAGCTGGTTAAATATATCTAACCTGGGGATTTTCCCTCTGCACAGTTTTGGGCACTGACTCTGTGCTGGTTGGTTAAATATATATAACCAGGAAATGTACACTCTCCTCCGTTTAGTGCACTGAGTCTGTGCTGGCTGGGGAAAAATTTATAACCCGGAGATTTACACTCTCCTCAGTTTTGGATACTGACTCGGTGCTGGCTGGTTAAATATATATAACCTGGGGATTTTCCCTCTTCTCATTTCAGGGCACTGAATCTGTGCTAGCTGGTTAAATATATATAAGCAGAAGATGTCCTCTCTCCACAGTTTAGGGCACTGACTCTGTGCTGGGTGTTTAATTATTTTTAACCCGGAGATTTACGCTCTCCTCAGTTTTCGGCACTGAGTCTGTGCTGGTTGGTTAAATATATATAACCAGGAGATGCACACTCTCCTCAGTTGAGGGCACTGACCCTATGTTGGCTGCTTAAATATATAAATCCTGGTGATTTCACCTCTCCTCAGTTTCGGGCACTGGCTCTGTGCTGGCTGGTTAAATATATATAACCAGGAGATTTACACTCTCGTTAGTTTAGGGCACTGAGTCCGTGCTGGCTGGTTGAATATATATAACCAGGACATGTACACTCCCCTCAGTTTTGCGCACTGACATTGCGCTCCCTTGTTTAAATATATATAACCAGGAGATCTTCATTTTTCTCAGTTTAGGACACTGACTATCTCAGGCTGGTTAAATATATATAACCAGGAGATTTACACTCTCCTCAGTTTAGGGCACTGACTCTGTGCTGGCTGGTTAAATATATATAACCAGGAGATTTACACTCTCGTCAGTTTCGGGCACTGAGTCCGTGCTGGCTGGTTCAATATATTTAATCAGGAGATTTACACTCTCCTCAGTTTAGAACACTGACTCTGTGCTTGCTGGTTGAAAATACACAACCAGGAGATTGACACTCTCCTTAGTTCGGGCACTGACTCTATGCTGGCTGGTTAAGTATATATAACCTGGGGATTTTCCCTCTCCTCAGTTTAGGGCAGTGAATCTGTGCTGGCTGGTTAAATATATATATAACCAGGAGATTAACACTCTCCTCAGTTTAGGGCACTGAGTCTGTGCTGGCTGGTTGAATATACCGAGCCACGAGATTTACACTCTCCTCAGTTGAGGGCACTGACTCTGTACTGGCTTGTTAAATATTTATAACCAGGATATTTACACTCTCCTCAGTTTAGGGCACTGACTCTGTGCTGGCTGGTTGAACATATATAACCAAACGATTTGCACTCTACTCAGTTTAGAGAGCTGACTATGTCAGGATGGTTAAATATATATAACCAGGAGATTGACACTCTCCTCAGTTTAGGGCACTGACTCGTTGCTGGCTGGTTGAACATATATAACCAAACGATTTGCACTCTACTCAGTTGAGGGCACTAATTCTGCGCTGGCTGGTTAAATATATTTCACCAGGAGATTTACATTCTCCTCAGTTTAAGGCAATGACACTGTGCTTGCTGTTTAAATAAATACATAACCAGGAGATTTATACTCTCTTCAGTTTTGGGAACTGACTCTTTGCTGGCTGGTTAAATATATATAAATAGCAGATGTACACTGTCCTTAGTTTATGGCACTGACTCTGTGCTGGCTGCTTTAACATAAATAACGAGGAGATTTACACTCTCCTCAGTTTAGGGCACTGACTCTGTGCTGGCTGGTTGAATATACATAACCAGGAGATTTACACTGTCCTCATTTTAGGGCACTGACACTGTGCTGGCTGGTTGAATATACATAACCAGGAGATTTACACTCTCCTCAGTTTAGAGAGCTGACTATGTCAGGATGGTTAAATATATATAACCAGGAGATTTACACTCTCCTTAGTTTAGGGCAATGACTCTGTGCTGGCTGGTTAAATATATATAATCTGGGGATTTTCCCTCTCCTCAGTTCAGGGCACTGAATCTGTGCTAGCTGGTTAAATATATCTAACCTGGGGATTTTCCCTCTGCACAGTTTAGGGCACTGACTCTGTGCTGGATGTTTAAATATTTTTAACCAGGAGATTTACACCCTCCTCAGTTTAGGGCACTGACTCTGTGCTGGCTGGTTGAATATATATAAACAGGAAATTTACACTGTCCTCATTTTAGGGCACTGACCGTGTGCTGGCTGGTTAAATATATATAAATAGCAGATGTACACTGTCCTTTGTTTATGGCACTGACTCTGTGCTGGCTGCTTTAACATAAATAACGAGGAGATTTACACTCTCCTCAGTTTAGGGCACTGACTCTGTGCTGGCTGGTTGAATATACATAACCAGGAGATTTACACTGTCCTCATTTTAGGGCACTGACACTGTGCTGGCTGGTTGAATATACATAACCAGGAGATTTACACTCTCCTCAGTTTAGAGAGCTGACTATGTCAGGATGGTTAAATATATATAACCAGAAGATTTACACTCTCCTTAGTTTAGGGCAATGACTCTATGCTGGCTGGTTAAACATATATAATCTGGGGATTTTCCCTCTCCTCATTTCAGGGCACTGAATCTGTGCTAGCTGGTTAAATATATCTAACCTGGGGATTTTCCCTCTGCACAGTTTTGGGCACTGACTCTGTGCTGGTTGGTTAAATATATATAACCAGGAAATGTACACTCTCCTCCGTTTAGTGCACTGAGTCTGTGCTGGCTGGGGAAAAATTTATAACCCGGAGATTTACACTCTCCTCAGTTTTGGATACTGACTCGGTGCTGGCTGGTTAAATATATATAACCTGGGGATTTTCCCTCTTCTCATTTCAGGGCACTGAATCTGTGCTAGCTGGTTAAATATATATAAGCAGAAGATGTCCTCTCTCCACAGTTTAGGGCACTGACTCTGTGCTGGGTGTTTAATTATTTTTAACCCGGAGATTTACGCTCTCCTCAGTTTTCGGCACTGAGTCTGTGCTGGTTGGTTAAATATATATAACCAGGAGATGCACACTCTCCTCAGTTGAGGGCACTGACCCTATGTTGGCTGCTTAAATATATAAATCCTGGTGATTTCACCTCTCCTCAGTTTCGGGCACTGGCTCTGTGCTGGCTGGTTAAATATATATAACCAGGAGATTTACACTCTCGTTAGTTTAGGGCACTGAGTCCGTGCTGGCTGGTTGAATATATATAACCAGGACATGTACACTCCCCTCAGTTTTGCGCACTGACATTGCGCTCCCTTGTTTAAATATATATAACCAGGAGATCTTCATTTTTCTCAGTTTAGGACACTGACTATCTCAGGCTGGTTAAATATATATAACCAGGAGATTTACACTCTCCTCAGTTTAGGGCACTGACTCTGTGCTGGCTGGTTAAATATATATAACCAGGAGATTTACACTCTCGTCAGTTTCGGGCACTGAGTCCGTGCTGGCTGGTTCAATATATTTAATCAGGAGATTTACACTCTCCTCAGTTTAGAACACTGACTCTGTGCTTGCTGGTTGAAAATACACAACCAGGAGATTGACACTCTCCTTAGTTCGGGCACTGACTCTATGCTGGCTGGTTAAGTATATATAACCTGGGGATTTTCCCTCTCCTCAGTTTAGGGCAGTGAATCTGTGCTGGCTGGTTAAATATATATATAACCAGGAGATTAACACTCTCCTCAGTTTAGGGCACTGAGTCTGTGCTGGCTGGTTGAATATACCGAGCCACGAGATTTACACTCTCCTCAGTTGAGGGCACTGACTCTGTACTGGCTTGTTAAATATTTATAACCAGGATATTTACACTCTCCTCAGTTTAGGGCACTGACTCTGTGCTGGCTGGTTGAACATATATAACCAAACGATTTGCACTCTACTCAGTTTAGAGAGCTGACTATGTCAGGATGGTTAAATATATATAACCAGGAGATTGACACTCTCCTCAGTTTAGGGCACTGACTCGTTGCTGGCTGGTTGAACATATATAACCAAACGATTTGCACTCTACTCAGTTGAGGGCACTAATTCTGCGCTGGCTGGTTAAATATATTTCACCAGGAGATTTACATTCTCCTCAGTTTAAGGCAATGACACTGTGCTTGCTGTTTAAATAAATACATAACCAGGAGATTTATACTCTCTTCAGTTTTGGGAACTGACTCTTTGCTGGCTGGTTAAATATATATAAATAGCAGATGTACACTGTCCTTAGTTTATGGCACTGACTCTGTGCTGGCTGCTTTAACATAAATAACGAGGAGATTTACACTCTCCTCAGTTTAGGGCACTGACTCTGTGCTGGCTGGTTGAATATACATAACCAGGAGATTTACACTGTCCTCATTTTAGGGCACTGACACTGTGCTGGCTGGTTGAATATACATAACCAGGAGATTTACACTCTCCTCAGTTTAGAGAGCTGACTATGTCAGGATGGTTAAATATATATAACCAGGAGATTTACACTCTCCTTAGTTTAGGGCAATGACTCTGTGCTGGCTGGTTAAATATATATAATCTGGGGATTTTCCCTCTCCTCAGTTCAGGGCACTGAATCTGTGCTAGCTGGTTAAATATATCTAACCTGGGGATTTTCCCTCTGCACAGTTTAGGGCACTGACTCTGTGCTGGATGTTTAAATATTTTTAACCAGGAGATTTACACCCTCCTCAGTTTAGGGCACTGACTCTGTGCTGGCTGGTTGAATATATATAAACAGGAAATTTACACTGTCCTCATTTTAGGGCACTGACCGTGTGCTGGCTGGTTAAATATACATAACCAGGAGATTTACACTCCCCTCAGTTTAGGGAGCTGACTGTGTCAGGATGGTTAAATATATATACCCAGGAGATTTACACTCTCCTCAGTATGGGGCACTGACTCTATGCTGGCTGGTTAAATATATCTAACCTGGGGATTTTCCCTCTCCTCATTTCAGGTCACTGAATCTGTGCTAGCTGGTTAAATATATATAACCAGAAGTTGTCCCCTCTCCACAGTTTAGGGCACTGTCTCTGTGCTGGATGTTTAAATATTTTTAACCAGGAGATTTACGCTCTCCTCAGTTTTGGGCACTGACTTTGTGCTGGTTGGTTAAATATATATAACCAGGAGATGTACACTCTCCTCAGTTGAGGGCACTGACCCTATGCTGGCTGCTTAAATATATAAAACCAGGAGATTTCACCTCTCCTCAGTTTAGGACACTGAATCTGTGCTTTCTGGTTGAATATATAGAACCAGTAGATTTACTCTCTCCTCGGTTTAGGGCACTGACACTGTGCTGGCTGGTTGAATATATATAACCAGGAGATTTACACTCTCCTCAGTACAGCGCACTGACATTGCGCTCCCTGTTTAAATATATATAACCAGGAGATCTTCACTTTTCTCAGTTTAGGGCACTGACTATGTCAGGCTTCTTAAATATATATAACCAGGAGATTTACACTCTCCTCAGTTTAGGGCACTGACTCTGTGCTGGCTGCTTAAATATATATAACCAGGTGATTTACACTCTCGTCAGTTTAGGGCACTGACTCTGTGCTGGCTGGTCAAATATATATAACCAGAAGATTTTCCCACTTCTCAGTTTAGGGCACTGAGTCTGTGCTGGCTGGTT
Source organism: Chiloscyllium punctatum (assembly GCF_047496795.1). Taxonomy (NCBI): domain Eukaryota; kingdom Metazoa; phylum Chordata; class Chondrichthyes; order Orectolobiformes; family Hemiscylliidae; genus Chiloscyllium; species Chiloscyllium punctatum. The sequence goes on along the minus strand of NC_092772.1, from coordinate 63,822,500 downwards.
AAATATATCAAGCCAGGAAATTTACACTCGCCTCAGTTTAGGGTACCGACTCTATACTGGCTGGTTTAATATATATAAACAGGAGATTTACACTGTCCTTAGTTGAGGGCACTGTCTCTGTCCTCGCTGGTTAAATATATATAACCTGGGGACTTTCCCTCTCCTCAGTTTAGGGCATTGGATCTGTGGGTGCGAGTTAAATATATATAACCAGGAGATTAACACTCTCCTCCGTTTAGGGCACTGAGTCTGTGCTGGCTGTTCAATAAATACAGCCAGGAGATTTACACTCTCCTCAGTTTTGGACACTGACTCCGTGCTGGCTGGTTAAATATATATAACCAGGAGACTGACACTCTCCTCAGTTTAGGGCACTGACTCTGTGCTGGCTGGTTGAACATATATAACCAAACGATTTGCACTCTACTCAGTTTAGGGCACTAATTCTGCGCTGGCTGGTTAAATATATTTCACCAGGAGATTTACATTCTCCTCAGTTTAAGGCAATGACACTGTGCTTGCTGTTTAAAAAAATACATAACCAGGAGATTTATACTCTCTTCAGTTTAGGGAACTGACTCTTTGCTGGCTGGTTAAATATATATAAATAGCAGATGTACACTGTCCTTAGTTTATGGCACTGACTCTGTGCTGGCTGCTTTAACATAAATAACGAGGAGATTTACACTCTCCTCAGTTTAGGGCACTGACTCTGTGCTGGCTGGTTGAATATACATAACCAGGAGATTTACACTGTCCTCATTTTAGGGCACTGACACTGTGCTGGCTGGTTGAATATACATAACCAGGAGATTTACACTCTCCTCAGTTTAGAGAGCTGACTATGTCAGGATGGTTAAATATATATAACCAGAAGATTTACACTCTCCTTAGTTTAGGGCAATGACTCTATGCTGGCTGGTTAAATATATATAATCTGGGGATTTTCCCTCTCCTCATTTCAGGGCACTGAATCTGTGCTAGCTGGTTAAATATATCTAACCTGGGGATTTTCCCTCTGCACAGTTTTGGGCACTGACTCTGTGCTGGTTGGTTAAATATATATAACCAGGAAATGTACACTCTCCTCCGTTTAGTGCACTGAGTCTGTGCTGGCTGGGGAAAAATTTATAACCCGGAGATTTACACTCTCCTCAGTTTTGGATACTGACTCGGTGCTGGCTGGTTAAATATATATAACCTGGGGATTTTCCCTCTTCTCATTTCAGGGCACTGAATCTGTGCTAGCTGGTTAAATATATATAAGCAGAAGATGTCCTCTCTCCACAGTTTAGGGCACTGACTCTGTGCTGGGTGTTTAATTATTTTTAACCCGGAGATTTACGCTCTCCTCAGTTTTCGGCACTGAGTCTGTGCTGGTTGGTTAAATATATATAACCAGGAGATGCACACTCTCCTCAGTTGAGGGCACTGACCCTATGTTGGCTGCTTAAATATATAAATCCTGGTGATTTCACCTCTCCTCAGTTTCGGGCACTGGCTCTGTGCTGGCTGGTTAAATATATATTACCAGGAGATTTACACTCTCGTTAGTTTAGGGCACTGAGTCCGTGCTGGCTGGTTGAATATATATAACCAGGAGATTTACACTCCCCTCAGTTTTGCGCACTGACATTGCGCTCCCTTGTTTAAATATATATAACCAGGAGATCTTCATTTTTCTCAGTTTAGGACACTGACTATCTCAGGATGGTTAAATATATATAACCAGGAGATTTACACTCTCCTCAGTTTAGGGCACTGACTCTGTGCTGGCTGGTTAAATATATATAACCAGGAGATTTACACTCTCGTCAGTTTCGGGCACTGAGTCCGTGCTGGCTGGTTCAATATATTTAATCAGGAGATTTACACTCTCCTCAGTTTAGAACACTGACTCTGTGCTTGCTGGTTGAAAATACACAACCAGGAGATTGACACTCTCCTTAGTTCGGGCACTGACTCTATGCTGGCTGGTTAAGTATATATAACCTGGGGATTTTCCCTCTCCTCAGTTTAGGGCAGTGAATCTGTGCTGGCTGGTTAAATATATATATAACCAGGAGATTAACACTCTCCTCAGTTTAGGGCACTGAGTCTGTGCTGGCTGGTTGAATATACCGAGCCACGAGATTTACACTCTCCTCAGTTGAGGGCACTGACTCTGTACTGGCTTGTTAAATATTTATAACCAGGATATTTACACTCTCCTCAGTTTAGGGCACTGACTCTGTGCTGGCTGGTTGAACATATATAACCAAACGATTTGCACTCTACTCAGTTTAGAGAGCTGACTATGTCAGGATGGTTAAATATATATAACCAGGAGATTGACACTCTCCTCAGTTTAGGGCACTGACTCGTTGCTGGCTGGTTGAACATATATAACCAAACGATTTGCACTCTACTCAGTTTAGGGCACTAATTCTGCGCTGGCTGGTTAAATATATTTCACCAGGAGATTTACATTCTCCTCAGTTTAAGGCAATGACACTGTGCTTGCTGTTTAAATAAATACATAACCAGGAGATTTATACTCTCTTCAGTTTAGGGAACTGACTCTTTGCTGGCTGGTTAAATATATATAAATAGCAGATGTACACTGTCCTTAGTTTATGGCACTGACTCTGTGCTGGCTGCTTTAACATAAATAACGAGGAGATTTACACTCTCCTCAGTTTAGGGCACTGACTCTGTGCTGGCTGGTTGAATATACATAACCAGGAGATTTACACTGTCCTCATTTTAGGGCACTGACACTGTGCTGGCTGGTTGAATATACATAACCAGGAGATTTACACTCTCCTCAGTTTAGGGCACTGACTCTGTGCTGTCTCGTTGAACATATATAACCAAACGATTTGCACTCTACTCAGTTTAGAGAGCTGACTATGTCAGGATGGTTAAATATATATAACCAGGAGATTTACACTCTCCTCAGTTGAGGGCACTGACTCGTTGCTGGCTGGTTGAACATATATAACCAAAAGATTTGCACTCTACTCAGTTTAGTGCACTAATTCTGCGCTGGCTGATTAAATATGTATAACCAGGAGATTTACACTCTCCTCAGTTTAGAGAGCTGACTATGTCAGGATGGTTAAATATATATAACCAGGAGATTTACACCCTCCTCAGTTTATGGCACTGACTCTGTGCTGGATGGTTTAATACAGATAACCAGGAGATTTACACTCTCCTCAGTTGAGTGCACTGACCCTATGCTGGCTGCTTAAATATATAAATCCAGGAGAATTACCCTCTCCTCAGTTTAGGACACTGAATCTGTGCTTTCTGGTTGAATATATAGAACCAGTAGATTTACTCTCTCCTCAGTTTAGGGCGCTGACACTGTACTGGATGTTTAAATATTTTTAACCAGGAGATTTACACCCTCCTCAGTTTATGGCACTGACTCTGTGCTGGATGGTTTAATACAGATAACCAGGAGATTTAAACTCTCCTCAGTTGAGTGCACTGACCCTATGCTGGCTGCTTAAATATATAAATCCAGGAGAATTACCCTCTCCTCAGTTTAGGACACTGAATCTGTGCTTTCTGGTTGAATATATAGAACCAGTAGATTTACTCTCTCCTCAGTTTAGGGCGCTGACACTGTACTGGCTGGTTGAATATATATAACCAGGAGATTTACACTCTCCTCAGTTTCGCGCACTGACATTGCGCTCCCAGTTTAAATATATATAACCAGGAGATCCTCACTTTTCTCAGTTTAGGGCACTGACTCTGTCAGGCTGGTTAAATACATATAACCAGGAGATTTACACTCTCCTCAGTTTAAGGCAATGACACGGTGCTTGCTGTTTAAATAAATACATAACCAGGAGATTTATACTCTCTTCAGTTTAGGGAACTGACTCTTTGCTGGCTGGTTAAATACATATAAATAGCTGATGTACACTGTCCTTTTTTATGGCACTGACTCTGTGCTGGCTGCTTTAATATAAATAACGAGGAGATTTACACTCTCCTCAGTTTAGGGCACTGACTCTGTGCTGGCTGGTTGAATATACATAACCAGGAGATTTACACGCTCCTCAGTTTAGGGCACTGAATCGGTGATGGCTGCTTAAATATATATAACCAGGACATTTACCCTCACCTCAGTTTAGGACACTGACTCTGCGCTGGCTGGTTAAATATATATAACCAGGAGATTTACACTCTCGTTAGTTTAGGGCACTGAGTCCGTGCTGGCTGGTTAAATATATTTGATCAGGAGATTTACACTCTCCTCAGTTTAGAGCACTGACTCTGTGCTTGCTGGTTGAAAATACATAACCAGGATATTTACACTCTCCTCTGTTTCGGGCACTGAGTCTGTTCTGGCTGGTTGAATATATCTAGTTAGGAGATTTACACTCTCCTCAGTTTTCAGCACTGAGTATGTGCAGCCTGGTTAATTATTTCTAGCCAGGAGATTTAAACTCTCCTCAGTTTTGGACACTTACTTGTGCTGGCTGGTTAAATATGTATATAACCAGGAGATTTAACCTTGCATCAGTTTAGGGCACTGACTCAGTGCTGGCTGGTTAAATCTATATAACCTAGCGATTTTCACTCTGCTCAGTTTCGGGCACTCACTCTGCACTGGCTGGTTAAATATATATAACTAGGAGATTTACACTCTCCTCAATTTAGGGCACTGACCCTGCTCTGTCTGTTTAAATATATATAACCAGGAGGTTTACACTCTCCTCAGTTTCGGGCACTGGCTCTGTGCTGGCTGGTTTAATATAGATAACCAGGAGATTTACACTCTCCTCAGTTTTGGGCACCGACTCTATACTGGCTCTTTAAATATATATAAATAGTAAATGTACACTTTCCTTAGTTTTGGGCACTGTTTCTGTCCTGGCTGGTGAAAAATATATAACCAGGAGATTTACCCTCTCCTCAGTTTAGGGACATGATCTGTGCTGGCTGTTTAAATATATACAACATGGAGATTTACACTCTCCTCAGTTTAGGGCACTGAGTCTGTTCTGCCTGGTTGAATATATGTAGCCTGGAGATTTACACTCTCCTCAGTTTAGGGCACTGACTCCGTGTTGGCTGGTTAAATATATATAACCAGGGGATTTTCTCTCTCCCCAGTTTAGGGCACTGAATCTGTGCTGGCTGTTTGAATATATCAAGCCATGAGATTTACACTCTCCTCAGTCTCGGGCACCGACCCTATACTGGCTCGTTAAATATATATAAATAAGAGATTTACACTGTCCTTAGTTTTGGGCACTGTCTCTGTCCTGGCTGGTTAAATATATATAACCAGGAGATTTACCCTCTTCTCAGTTTAGGAACATGATCTGTGCTGGCTGTTCAAATTTATATAACCAGGAGATTTACACTCTCCTGCGTTTAGGGCACTGAGTCCGTGCTGGCTGGTTGAATATATATAGCCAGGAGATTGACACTCTCCTCTGTTTTGGGCACTGACTCTATGCTGACTGGTTAAATATCTATAACCAGGCGATTTACAATCTCCTCAGTTTAGGGCACTCACTCTGTGCTGGCTGGTTCAATATATATATTCAGGTGATTTACGCTCTCCTCAGTTTTGGGTATTGACTCTGTGTTCGCTGGTTAAATATATATAAAACCAGGAGTTTACACTCTCCTCAGTTTAAGGCAATGACTCTGTGCTGGCTGGCTCAATTTATATCACCAGGAGATTTACACTCTTCTCAGTTTAGGTCACTGACTCTGTGCTGGCTGGATAAATATATATAACCAGGAGATTTACACTCTCGTCAGTTTCGGGCACTGATACTGTGTTGGCTGCTTCAATATATATAACCAGGAGATTTACGCTCTCCTCAGTTTCGGGCACTGACTCTGTGCTGGCTGGTTAAATATATATAACCAGCAGATTTACACTCTCGTCAGTTTCGGGCACTGACTCTGTGCTGGCTGGTTAAATATATATAACCAAGAGATTTACACTGTCCCAGAATATAACCGGATCTGTCAGATTCTTCCTTGCTTTTCCTGGCGATGGTTCCTGTGAACTGCAGTGTGGAACCGGGCAGCATTGCTCGGCATCTCGGAAGCTTTCCCCTCTGCTGCTTCCCATTTCTTATTGAAATATTGGTTGCACCACAAGGATGGGTTTGTTTTGTTCGAAAAGTGAGAGACTGATACCGTCAGGAACCTGAAATAATTACAGAAGCCGCTGGAAACACTGAACAGTCCCAACAGCTTCTGTAGTGGTGGGGAGGGAGGATTCATGTGTCAAATCTCTGCAAGGATAAAATAAACTCCAGCCACAAAACAGTCAGAGTTCCTAAGTTTTACAAACATCCGCATAACATTTTTCTGAGCCATCAATTCTCCTTAAACTCTCTCAATGCTGAATAGCATCTTTCTGACTCTCACTTTGAGAGATGTCCCTCAGTGAGCTCCTCCACCATTCTTTCCAATTCACTGGGGACCCACTGTCCGCAGTCTCCAATCAAATGATCTGAACTCAGACACCCAGAGATCTTAAAGAGTGACACAATGCAGATAGGAAGTTGATTTCATTTCTGGTTCTGAGTCCAATCTTCACTCAGTGAAACAGAGTCAGGTATTCAAGGCTCAAACAAGAGCTGGATTCTGCTTCTGGTGATTGTCTTCATTCAGTGAGAAGGAGGGCCGTGGGCCGGAAGGAGCTCATCATTGTGCTTCGGGTTGTCTGCTCAGTCTGCAGCATTGCGGGCCGTGGGAGCAGGGCAGTGGGAAAGGTACCTTGTGTGGACTGCAATAGGATTTTCAACACATTGTTCCAGACCAGTTACAGAGCTCCAGGAATTCTGAATGAGGATCGGAAAAATGCATTGATTGAAGGAGGAGGATCAGGAAAACAGGATAAAGCTGCTGAGATCAGCAGGATTTCTCGGTCTAACTCTGTGCCATTCTTTATTTTCTGCTTCATAAATCTAAAATCCGGAGCTCAATCCACTCAGAGCAATATAAGCTCAGAAACAAATCATTCAATCCAACACATCTATGCTGAATTGATATCCGATGTCAATCTCATCCTATTTGTCAGAATTTGGCCCAAGTTCCTCTGAACCCTTTTTAATTCCTACACCCACCCAGATACCTTTTAAATGTTGCAATTGTACCAGCCTCCACTACTTCCTCTGGCAGCTCATGCACACAGTGCCCTCTGCTTGAAAAATGTTCCCCTTAGGTCCCTTTTATGTTTCCCCTCTCAACTTTAACATATGCCATCTGCTTCTGGACTCCCCCACTACAGGGAAATCACCTTGCCTGTTTACCCTATTGAGGGTCCTTCATGATTTTGTGAACCTCAATAAGGTTAACCCTCAGCTACTGACGCTCCAGGGATAATAGCCCCAACCTATACAGTCTTAACCTCCAGCACAAACCCTCCAACCTTGACAACAACCATGTAAATCTTTTCTGAACCCTTTAAAGTTTCACAACACCCTTCTTATAGGAGGGAGTCCAGAATTGCACATTATGTACCAAAAGTGGCTGAACCAATACTGCAACATGACCTCCCAACTCCTTTACACAATTAACTGAGCAATAAAGACAAAAATGACAAACGCTTTCTTCACTATCCTATCGAAATGTTAGTCCACCTTCAACGATCTATGAAGCTACACTCCAGGTCTATTTGTTTAGCAATACCTCTAGTACCTTGTCATTCAGTGTATAAATCCTGCTCTCTTTTGCCTTTCCAAAATGCAGCACCTCACATTTATCTAAATTAATCTCCATCTGCCACTCCTCAGCCCATTGGTCATTCTGATCAAGATCCCGTTGTCCTCTGAGGTAACCATCTTCACTGCCCTCGACACTTCCAATTTTACTGTCATTTGCAAACTTACTATCCATTCGTCCGATGGTCACATCCAAATCTTTTATATAAATGACAAAACAACAGTGGACCCAGCACCAGTCCTTGGGGCACACCGCTGGTCACAGGCCTTCAGTCTGAAAAGCAGCCCTCCCCCACCACCCTCTGTCTTCTACCTTCGAGCCAGTTCTCTCCCCAAAGGGTAATTCTACTGCCCCAACATAAAAGTTTGAATTATGACACCAGTTTCAAAAGTACAACAAGAACCTATTCCTGGTTGGGGAATCGGGGCCAGGGAGTCAATAAAAAGATATGTTGCAAGGTTCGTTAAATTGGAGATTCAGTTCAGTGCATCACTAAATGAAAACAATTCAGCAGGGCACTCGTACGTGGAAGAAGTGATTCAGGGAACAATTAAATGGAAAGAATTGAGGCAGGGCAACAGGAATTGGAGATTTTATGCAGCGGCCTTTATATTTGGCAGGATAATACTCAAAGGGAGAGTTGGTGCAGTTTCAGGGTTTGTGCAGGATTGGTAAATGGGATAAATGGTGCAGAGCAGCGGAGTCATAAACAGTCGTACAATCATAGAGATTTACAACATGGAAACAGACACTTCAGTCCAACTTGTCTGTGGGTCAATTTTAGAATACTGGCAGCGCTCCACGAGATTGGAGAATCATTCCAAGGAACTACTAAATGGAAGGATTGGGCAAGGGCTTATCGAAATAATAGAATTTGGAATGGGGCATCTGATATTGTCAAATTAGTGCAGTTAGAACCGAATGGGAGAGTTTCAGTTTAGCAGTAAATGGGAGAATTGGGACATTACAATACTTGATGCGGGAATGAGAGGAGGGCACCCCTAAATTGGGCGAGAGCATCAGTCAGTATGAGGATTGGTGTAAGGCAAAACTGAATGGAGAACTTGTTCAGGACATCAGTAATTGGGGGAAATGGTGCGAGGAAACAAAGAATTGAAGAATTGATGCGGGACATCAGTAAATGAGAGACCTGGTGCAAAGTGGAGCTAAATTAGAGAATTGGTGCATGGCGACAGTAAATGGGAGAATTAGAGTCGCGCACCCTTAAATGGTAGAATCGGGCTCAGGCACCAGTAAATGGAAGGATTACTACAGGATATGAGTAAATTGGAGATTTGGTGGAAACAATAAATGGGAGATTGGTGCACAGGGCCGTTGCATTAGAAAATTGATGGGAGTGCCAATATATTGGAAAATTGGAGCAGAGCCTGTCTAAATTGGGGAATAGGGGCCAGGGAATCAATAAAAATAAAAAATGTTGCAAGCATTGGTAAACTGAAGATTCAGTTCAGTGCATCACTAAATGAAGAAAATACAGCAAGACATCCGATCGTGGAAAATGTGTATCAGGGAACAACGAAATGGAAGGAATTGATGCAGGCAACATTAATTGGAGAATTCATGCAGGTGCCATTAAATTCGAAGTGGGAGGACTGGGACAGGATAACCTCAGTGGGTGAGTTGGTGAAATTCCTGAATTAGTGCAGGATTGGGAAACGGGAGAATTGGTGCAGGGAAGCGGAGCACTAATTACAGCCTTAGAGATGTACAGCACGGAAACAGACCCTTCAGTCCAACATGTCCACGCCCAAATTTAAGAATTCTGGCAGGTCTCCACGAAATTGGAGAATCATTGCAAGAAACTACTAAATGGAAAAGTTGCGAACGAGCTCATCGAAATGTGAGAATTTGCAACAGGGCATCAGATACTGGGTGAATTAGTGCATTTCAGCACTAAATGGGTGCGTTATGTTGCACTAAATGGGAGAATTGGGACAGAGAGATTTAGAGTAGCGCACCCCTAAATTGGGCGAAAGCATCAGTCAGTATGGGGATTGGGGTAAAGCAAAACTGTATGGAGAATTTGTTCAGGACATCAGTAATTGGGGGAAATGATGCTAAGCAAAACTGAATTGGAGAATTGGTGTGGGGTATCAGTAAAAGAAGGACCTGGTGCATGGTGCTGATAACTTCGAGATTGGAGCAAATGGGAGAACACGGGCAGTGAATCAGGAAATAGGACAAATGTTGCAAAGGGTTAGTGGTCGAGATTCAATACAGTGCACCACAAAATGGGGGAGTTGGTGCAGTTCACCACGAAAGGGGGGATATTTGCAGTTTGGGGAATTTGGAGATATGATGCAGGGATTGCCAAGATTAGAGAATTCTGTCAGCGGTCTACTAAATGGGAGAATTGTTGCAAGGAAATACTGAATGGAAGACCTGGTGCACAGTGGAGCTCAATTACAGAATGGGTGTATTGCAACAGGAAATGGGAGAATTAGGGAAGCGCACCCTTAAATGGTAAAATCGGGGTCGGGCATCAGTAAGGTGAAGAGGTAGTACAGGAGTATGAGTCAATTCGAGATTTGGTGGGTTTCAAAAAATGGGAGATTCGGTGCACAGTGCCATTACATTGGAAAATTGGTGGGAGTGTCTATACATGAGAAAATTGGAGCAGAGCATGTCTAATTTGGAATATAGGGGCCAGGGAATCAATAAAAAGAAATGTTGGAAGCATCGGAAAATTGGAGAGTCAGTTCAGTGCACCACTAAATGAACAAATATAATCAGCAGGGAATCCGTACGGTGAAAATGTGTATCAGGGAACAACTAAATGGAAGGAAATGATGCAGACCAACAATAATTGGAGAATTCATGCAGGTGACGTTAAATTCTAAGTGGGAGGACTGGGGCAGGATAACCTCAGTGGGTGAGTTGGTGAAATTCCCGAATTAGTGCAGGATTGGTAAACGGGAGAATTGGTGCAGGGAAGCAGAGCACTAATTACAGCCTTAGAGATGTACAGCACGGAAACAGACCCTTCAGTCCAACATGTCCACGCCCAAATTTAAGAATTCTGGCAGGTCTCCACGAAATTGGAGAATCATTGCAAGAAACTACTAAATGGAAAAGTTGCGAAAGAGCTCATCGAAATGTGAGAATTTGCAACAGGGCATCAGATACTGGGTGAATTAGTGCATTTCAGCACGAAATGGGTGCGTTATGTTGCACTAAATGGGAGAATTGGGACAGGGAGATTTAGAGTAGCGCACCCCTAAATTGGGCGAAAGCATCAGTCAGTATGGGGATTGGGGTAAAGCAAAACTGTATGGAGAATTTGTTCAGGACATCAGTAATTGGGGGAAATGATGCTATCAAAACTGAATTGGAGAATTGGTGTGGGGTATCAGGAAAAGAATTAGAGAATCATTGCAATAAAATACAAAATGTATAAATTTCGCAAGGGCTTATCGAAATGAGGGAATTTTCAACAGGATATCAAGTAATGGGTGAATTAGTGCTGTTCAGTGAGAAATGGGTGAGTTATGCTGTTTTGCAACTGCATGGGAGAATTGGGGCAGGACAATACCTTTTGGAAGATTTAGAGTAGCGCACCCCTAAATTGGGCGAGGGCAACAGTCAGTATAGGAAGGGTTTAAGGCAACACTGAGTGGAGAACTTGTTCAGGACATCAGTAATTGGGGGAAACGGTGCTAACCAACACTGAATTGGAGAATTGGTGCGGGGTATCAGTAAATTAAAGACCTGGTGGAGGGTGCCAATAACTGAGAATTGGAGCAACTGGGAGACCCTGGGCAGTGAATCAGTAACTAGGACAAATGTTGCAAACGATTAGTGGTCCAGATTCAATGCAGTGCACCAGGAATTGGGGGAGTTAATGCAGTTCACCAATAAAGGGAAGATATGTGAAGGTTCGGCAAATTGAAGATTTGATGCAGGGATCTCCAAGATTAGAGAATTCTGGCAGCAGACTACTAAATGGGAGATTTGTTGCAGGGAAATACTGAATGGAAGACCTGGTGCACAATGGAGTTGAATTAGAGAATGGGGGCATGGCACCAGGAAATGAGAGAATAAGAGTAGCGCACCCTTAAATGGTCGAATCGGGGTCGGAAATCAGTGAATGAAGGAATAAATACAGGTTTAAGAGTAAAAGGGAGATTTGATGGAAACACTAAATGGGAGAATCAGTGCAGAGTGCCATTCCATCAGAACATTGGTCAGAATGCCAACATATTTTCGATACTACAGGAGGAAATAGAGACGCTGCTCCAGCTCCTTTATTTTCTATAATACAGGAGGAAGCAGTGACGCTGCTCCAGCTCCTTTATTTTCTATAATACAGGAGGAAGCAGTGACGCTGCTCCAGCTCCTTTATTTTCTATAATACAAGGGGAAGCAGTGACGCTGCTCCAGCTCCTTTATTTTCTATAATACAGGAGGAAGCAGTGACGCTGCTCCAGCTCCTTTATTTTCTATAATACAGCAGGAAGCAGTGACGCTGCTCCAGCTCCTTTATTTTCTATAATACAGGAGGAAGCAGAGACGCTGCTCCAGCTACTTTATTTTCTATAATACAGTAGGAAGCAGTGACGCTGCTCCAGCTCCTTTATTTTCTGTAATACAGGAGGAAGTAGTGACACTGCTCCAGCTCCTTTATTTTCTATAATACAGGGGGAAGCAGTGACGCTGCTCCAGCTCCTGTATTTTCTATAATACAAGAGGAAGCAGTGACTCTGCTCCAGCTCCTTTATTTTGTATAATACAGGAGGAAGCAGTGACGCTGCTCCTGCTCCTTTATTTTCTATAATACAGGAGGAAGCAGTGACGCTGCTCTAGCTCCTTTATTTTCTATGATACAGGAGGAAGCAATGACGCTGCCCCAGCTCCTTTATTTTCGATAATACAAGGGGAAGCAGTGACGCTGCTCCAGCTCCTTTATTTTCGATAATTTAGGAGGAAGCAGTGACGCTGCTCCAGCTCCTTTATTTTCTATAAATCAGGAGGAAGCAGTGACGCTGCTCCAGCTCCTTTATTTTCTATAATACAAGGGGAAGCAGTGACGCTGCTCCAGCTCCTTTATTTACTATAAATCAGGAGGAAGCAGTGACGCTGCTCCAGCTCCTTTATTTTCTATAATACAAGGGGAAGCAGTGACGCTGCTCCGGCTCCTTTATTTTCTATAATACAGGAGGAAGCAGTGACGCTGCTCCAGCTCCTTTATTTTCTATAATACAGGAGGAAGCAGTGACGCTGCTCCAGCTCCTTTATTTTCTATAATACAAGGGGAAGCAGTGACGCTGCTCCAGCTCCTTTATTTTCTATAATACAGGAGGAAGCAGTGACGCTGCTCCAGCTCCTTTATTTTCAATAATACAGCAGGAAGCTGTGACGCTGCTCCAGCTCCTTTATTTTCTATAATACAGGAGGAAGCAGTGACGCTGCTCCAGCTCCTTTATTTTCTATAATACAGGAGGAAGCAGTGACGCTGCTCCAGTTCCTTTATTTTGTATAATACAGGAGGAAGCAGAGACGCTGCTCCAGCTCCTTTATTTTCTATAATACAGGAGGAAGCAGTGACGCTGCTCCAGCTCCTTTATTTTCTATAATACAAGGGGAAGCAGTGACGCTGCTCCAGCTCCTTAATTTTCTATAATACAGGAGGAAGCAGTGACGCTGCTCCAGCTCCTTAATTTTCTATAATACAAGAGGAAGCAGTGACGCTGCTCCAGCTGCTTTATTTTCTATAATACAGTAGGAGGCAGTGACGCTGCTCCAGCTCCTTTATTTTCATTAATACAGAAGGAAGCTGTGACGCTGCTCCAGCTCCTTTATTTTCTTTAATACAGGAGGAAGCAGTGACGCTGCTCCAGCTCCTTTATTTTCTATAATACAGGAGGAAGTAGTAACTCTGCTCCAGCTCCTTTATTTTCTTTCATACAGGAGGAAGCAGTGAATCTGCTCCAGCTCCTTTATTTTCTATAATACAGGAGGAAGCAGTGACTCTGCTACAGCTCCTTTATTTTCTTTAATACAGGGGGAAGCAGTGACTCTGCTCCAGCTCCTTTATTTCCTATAATACATGAGGAAGCAGTGACGCTGCTCCAGCTCCTTTATTTTCTTTAATACAGGAGGAAGCAGTGACACTGCTCCAGCTCCTTTATTTTCTATAATATAGGAGGAAGCAGTGACGCTGCTCCGGCTCCTTTATTTTCTATAATACAGGAGGAAGCAGAGACGCTGCTCTAGCTCCTTTATTTTCTATAATACAGGAGGAAGCAGTGACGCTGCTCCGGCTCCTTTATTTTCTATAATACAAGGGGAAGCAGTGACGCTGCTCCAGCTCCTTTATTTTCGATAATACAGGAGGAAGCAGTGACGCTGCTCCAGCTCCTTTATTTACTATAAATCAGGAGGAAGCAGTGACGCTGTTCCAGCTCCTTTATTTTCTATAATACAGGAGGAAGCGGTGACGCTGCTCCAGCTCCTTTATTTACTATAAATCAGGAGGAAGCAGTGACGCTGTTCCAGCTCCTTTATTTTCTATAATACAGGAGGAAGCAGTGACGCTGCTCCAGCTCCTTTATTTTCTATAATACAAGGGGAAGCAGTGACGCTGCTCCGGCTCCTTTATTTTCTATAATACAGGAGGAAGCAGTGACGCTGCTCCAGCTCCTTTATTTTCTATAATACAGGAGGAAGCAGTGACGCTGCTCCAGCTCCTTTATTTTATATAATGCAAGGGGAAGCAGTGACGCTGCTCCAGCTCCTTTATTTTCTATAATACAGGAGGAAGCAGTGACGCTGCTCCAGCTCCTTTATTTTCTATAATACAGTAGGAGGCAGTGACGCTGCTCCAGCTCCTTAATTTTCTATAATACAAGAGGAAGCAGTGACGCTGCTCCAGCTAATTTATTTTCTATAATACAGTAGGAGGCAGTGACGCTGCTCCAGCTCCTTTATTTTCTTTAATACAGGAGGAAGCTGTGACGCTGCTCCAGCTCCTTTATTTTCTTTAATACAGGAGGAAGCAGTGACGCTGCTCCAGATCCTTTATTTTCTATAATACAGGAGGATGTAGTAACTCTGCTCCAGCTCCTTTATTTTCTTTAATTCAGGAGGAAGCAGTGACTCTGCTCAAGCTCCTTTATTTTCTATAATACAGGAGGAAGCAGTGACGCTGCTCTAGCTCCTTTATTTTCTATAATACAGGAGGAAGCAGTGACGCTGCTCCAGTTCCTTTATTTTCTATAATACAGGAGGAAGCAGTGACGCTGCGCCAGCTCTTATATTTTCTACAATACAGGAGGAAGCAGTGACGCTGCTCCAGCTCCTTTATTTTCTATAATACAAGGGGAAGCAATGACGCTGCTCCAGCTCCTTTATTTTCTATAATACAGGAGGAAGCAGTGACGCTGCTCCAGCTCCTTTATTTTCTATAATACAAGAGGAAGCAGTGACGCTGCTCCAACTCCTTTATTTTCTATAATACAGGAGGAAGCAGTGACGATACTCCAGCTCCTTTATTTTCTTTAATACAGGAGGAAACAGAGACGCTGCTCCAGCTCCTTTATTTTCTATAATACAGGAGGAAGCAGTGACGCTGCTCCAGCTCCTTTATTTTCTATAATACAAGGGGAAGCAGTGACGCTGCTCCAGCTCCTTTATTTTCTATAATACAGGAGGAAGCAGTGACGCTGCTCCAGCTCCTTTATTTTCTTTAATACAGGAGGAAGCAGTGACGCTACTCCAGCTCCTGTATTTTCTATAATACAGGAGGAAGCAGTGACGCTGCTCCAACTCCTTTATATTGTATAATACAGGAGGAAGCAGTGACGCTGCTCCAGCTCCTTTATTTTCTGTAATACAGGAGGAAGCAGTGACTCTGCTCCAGCTCCTTTACTTTCTATAATACAGGAGGAAGCAGTGCCGCTGCTCCAGCTCCTTTATTTTCTATAATACAGGAGGAAGCAGTGACGCTGCTCCAGCTTCTTTATTTTCTATAATACAGGAGGAAGCAGTGATGCTGCTCCGGCTCCTTTGTTTTCTATAATAGAGGATGAAGCAGAGACGCTGCTCCAGTTCCTTTATTTTCTATAATACAGGAGGAAGCAGTGACGCTGCTCCGGCTCCTTTATTTTCTATAATACAGGAGGAAGCAGTGACGCTGCTCGAGCTCCTTTATGTTCTATAATACGGAGGAAGCAGTGACGCTGCTCCGGCTCCTTTATTTTCTATAATACAGGAGGAAGCAGTGACGCTGCTCCAGCTCCTTTATTTTCTATAATACAGGAGGAAGCAGTGACGCTGCTCCAGCTCCTTTATTTTCTATAATACAGGAGGAAGCAGTGACGCTGCTCCAGCTCCTTTATTTTCTATAATACAAGGGGAAGCAGTGACGCTGCTCCAGCTCCTTTATTTTCTATAATACAGGAGGAAGCAGTGACGCTGCTCCAGCTCCTTTATTTTCTATAATACAGCAGGAAGCAGTGACGCTGCTCCAGCTCCTTTATTTTCTATAATACAGGAGGAAGCAGAGACGCTGCTCCAGCTCCTTTATTTTCTATAATACAGTAGGAAGCAGTGACGCTGCTCCAGCTCCTTTATTTTCTGTAATACAGGAGGAAGCAGTGATACTGCTCCAGCTCCTTTATTTTCTATAATACAGGAGGAAGCAGTGACGCTGCTCCAGCTCCTGTATTTTCTATAATACAAGAGGAAGCAGTGACTCTGCTCCAGCTCCTTTATTTTGTATAATACAGGAGGAAGCAGTGACGCTGCTCCTGCTCCTTTATTTTCTATAATACAGGAGGAAGCAGTGACGCTGCTCTAGCTCCATTATTTTCTATGATACAGCAGGAAGCACTGACGCTGCTCCGGCTCCTTTATTTTCTATAATACAGGAGGAAGCAGTGACGCTGCTCCAGCTCCTTTATTTTCGATAATTTAGGAGGAAGCAGTGACGCTGCTCCAGCTCCTTTATTTTCTATAATACAGGAGGAAGCAGTGACGCTGCTCCAGCTCCTTTATTTTCGATAATTTAGGAGGAAGCAGTGACGCTGCTCCAGCTCCTTTATTTACTATAAATCAGGAGGAAGCTGTGACGCTGCTCCAGCTCCTTTATTTTCTATAATACAGGAGGAAGCAGTGACGCTGCTCCGGCTCCTTTATTTTCTATAATACAAGGGGAAGCAGTGACGCTGCTCCGGCTCCTTTATTTTCTATAATACAGGAGGAAGCAGTGACGCTGCTCCAGCTCCTTTATTTTCTATAATACAGGAGGAAGCAGTGACGCTGCTCCAGCTCCTTTATTTTCTAGAATACAAGGGGAAGCAGTGACGCTGCTCCAGCTCCTTTATTTTCTATAATACAGGAGGAAGCAGTGACGCTGCTCCGGCTCCTTTATTTTCTATAAATCAGGAGGAAGCAGTGACGCTGCTCCAGCTCCTTTATTTTCTATAATACAGGAGGAAGCAGTGACGCTGCTCCAGCTCCTTTATTTTCTATAATACAGGAGGAAGCAGTGACGCTGCTCCGGCTCCTTTATTTTCTATAAATCAGGAGGAAGCAGTGACGCTGCTCCAGCTCCTTTATTTTCTATAATACAGGAGGAAGCAGTGACGCTGCTCCAGCTCCTTTATTTTCTATAATACAGGAGGAAGCAGTGACGCTTATCCAGCTCCTTTATTATCTATAATACAGCAGGAAGCAGTGACGCTGCTCCAGCTCCTTTATTTTCTATAATACAGGAGGAAGCAGTGACGCTGCTCCAGCTCCTTTATTTTCTATAATACAGGAGGAAGCAGTGACGCTGCTCCAGCTCCTTTATTTTCTATAATACAGGAGGAAGCAGTGACGCTTATCCAGCTCCTTTATTTTCTATAATACAGCAGGAAGCAGTGACGCTGCTCCAGCTCCTTTATTTTCTATAATACAGGAGGAAGCAGAGACGCTGCTCCAGCTCCTTTATTTTCTATAATACAGTAGGAAGCAGTGACGCTGCTCCAGCTCCTTTATTATCTGTAATACAGGAGGAAGCAGTGACACTGCTCCAGCTCCTTTATTTTCTATAATACAGGAGGAAGCAGTGACGCTGCTCCAGCTCCTGTATTTTCTATAATACAAGAGGAAGCAGTGACTCTGCTCCAGCTCCTTTATTTTGTATAATACAGGAGGAAGCAGTGACGCTGCTCCTGCTCCTTTATTTTCTATAATACAGGAGGAAGCAGTGACGCTGCTCTAGCTCCTTTATTTTCTATGATACAGGAGGAAGCAGTGACGCTGCCCCAGCTCCTTTATTTTCGATAATACAAGGGGAAGCCGTGACGCTGCTCCAGCTCCTTTATTTTCGATAATTTAGGAGGAAGCAGTGACGCTGCTCCAGCTCCTTTATTTTCGATAATACAGGAGGAATCAGTGACGCTGCTCCAGCTCCTTTATTTACTATAAATCAGGAGGAAGCAGTGACGCTGCTCCAGCTCCTTTATTTTCTATAATACAGGAGGAAGCAGTGACGCTGCTCCAGCTCCTTTATTTTCTATAATACAAGAGGAAGCAGTGACTCTGCTCCTGCTCCTTTATTTTCTATAATACAGGAGGAAGCAGTGACGCTGCTCCAGCTCCTTTATTTTCTATAATACAAGGGGAAGCAGTGACGCTGCTCCAGCTCCTTTATTTTCGATAATTTAGGAGGAAGCAGTGACGCTGCTCCAACTCCTTTATTTTCAATAATACAGCAGGAAGCTGTGACGCTGCTCCAGCTCCTTTATTTTCTATAATACAGGAGGAAGCAGTGACGCTGCTCCAGCTCCTTTATTTTCTATAATACAGGAGGAAGCAGTGACGCTGATCCAGCTCCTTTATTTTCTATAATACAAGGGGAAGCAGTGACGCTGCTCCAGCTCCTTAATTTTCTATAATACAGGAGGAAGCAGAGACGCTGCTCCAGCTCCTTAATTTTCTATAATACAAGAGGAAGCAGTGACGCTGCTCCAGCTCCTTTATTTTCTATAATACAGTAGGAGGCAGTGACGCTGCTCCAGCTCCTTTATTTTCATTAATACAGAAGGAAGCTGTGACGCTGCTACAGCTCCTTTATTTTCTTTAATACAGGAGGAAGCAGTGACGCTGCTCCAGCTCCTTTATTTTCTATAATACAGGAGGAAGTATTAACTCTGCTCCAGCTCCTTTATTTTCTTTCATACAGGAGGAAGCAGTGAATCTGCTCCAGCTCCTTTATTTTCTATAATACAGGAGGAAGCAGTGACTCTGCTCCAGCTCCTTTATTTTCTTTAATACACGGGGAAGCAGTGACTCTGCTCCAGCTCCTTTATTTCCTATAATACATGAGGAAGCAGTGACGCTGCTCCAGCTCCTTTATTTTCTGTAATACAGGAGGAAGCAGTGACACTGCTCCAGCTCCTTTATTTTCTATAATATAGGAGGAAGCAGTGACGCTGCTCCGGCTCCTTTATTTTCTATAATACAGGAGGAAGCAGAGACGCTGCTCCAGCTCCTTTATTTTCTATAATACAGGAGGAAGCAGTGACGCTGCTGCGGCTCCTTTATTTTCTATAATACAAGGGGAAGCAGTGACGCTGCTCCAGCTCCTTTATTTTCGATAATACAGGAGGAAGCAGTGACGCTGCTCCAGCTCCTTTATTTACTATAAATCAGGAGGAAGCAGTGACGCTGCTCCAGCTCCTTTATTTTCTATAATACAGGAGGAAGCAGTGACGCTGCTCCAGCTCCTTTATTTTCTATAATTCAAGGGGAAGCAGTGACGCTGCTCCGGCTCCTTTATTTTCTATAATACAGGAGGAAGCAGTGACGCTGCTCCAGAATCCTTTATTTTCTATAATACAGGAGGAAGCAGTGACGCTGCTCCAGCTCCTTTATTTTATATAATGCAAGGGGAAGCAGTGACGCTGCTCCAGCTCCTTTATTTTCTATAATGCAGGAGGAAGCAGTGACGCTGCTCCAGCTCCTTTATTTTCTATAATACAGGAGGAAGCAGTAACGCTGTTCCAGCTCCTTTATTTTCTATAATACAGTAGGAGGCAGTGACGCTGCTCCAGCTCCTTAATTTTCTATAATACAGTAGGAGGCAGTGACGCTGCTCCAGCTCCTTTATTTTCTTTAATACAGGATGAAGCAGTGACGCTGCTCCAGCTCCTTTAATTTCTTTAATACAGGAGGAAGCAGAGACGCTGCTCCAGCTCCTTTATTTTCTATAATACAGGAGGAAGCTGTGACGCTGCTCCAGCTCCTTTATTTTCTTTAATACAGTAGGAGGCAGTGACGCTGCTCCAGCTCCTTTATTTTCTTTAATACAAGGAGGAAGCTGTGACGCTGCTCCAGCTCCTTTATTTTCTTTAATACAGGAGGAAGCAGTGACGCTGCTCCAGATCCTTTATTTTCTATAATACAGGAGGAAGTAGTAACTCTGCTCCAGCTCCTTTATTTTCTTTAATTCAGGAGGAAGCAGTGACTCTTCTCAAGCTCCTTTATTTTCTATAATACAGGAGGAAGCAGTGACGCTGCTCCAGTTCCTTTATTTTCTATAATACAGGAGGAAGCAGTGACGCTGCTCCAGTTCCTTTATTTTCTATAATACAGGAGGAAGCAGTGACGCTGCGCCAGCTCTTTTATTTTCTATAATACAGGAGGAAGCAGTGACGCTGCTCCAGCTCCTTTATTTTCTATAATACAAGGGGAAGCAGTGACGCTGCTCCAGCTCCTTTATTTTCTATAATACAGGAGGAAGCAGTGACGCTGCTCCAGCTCCTTTATTTTCTATAATACAGGAGGAAGCAGTGACGCTGCTCCAGCTCCTTTATTTTCTGGAATACAAGAGGAAGCAGTGACGCTGCTCCAGATCCTTTATTTTCTATAATACAGGAGGAAGCAGAGACGCTGCTCCAGCTCCTTTATTTTCTATAATAAAGGAGGAAGCAGTGACGCTGCTCCAGCTCCTTTATTTTCTATAATACAAGGGGAAGCAGTGACGCTGCTCCAGCTCCTTTATTTTCTATAATACAGGAGGAAGCAGTGAAGCTGCTCCAGCTCCTTTATTTTCTTTAATACAGGAGGAAGCAGTGACGCTGCTCAAGCTCCTTTATTTTCTTTAATACAGGAGGAAGCAGTGACGCTGCTCCAGCTCCTGTATTTTCTATAATACAGGAGGAAGCAGTGACGCTGCTCCAGCTCCTTTATTTTCTGTAATACAGGAGGAAGCAGTGACTCTGCTCCAGCTCCTTTATTTTCTATAATACAGGAGGAAGCAGTGCCGCTGCTCCAGCTCCTTTATTTTCTACAATACAGGAGGAAGCAGTGACGCTGCTCCAGCTTCTTTATTTTCTATAATACAGGAGGAAGCAGTGACGCTGCTCCGGCTCCTTTGTTTTCTATAATACAGGATGAAGCAGAGACGCTGCTCCAGTTCCTTTATTTTCTATAATAAAGGAGGAAGCTGTGACGCTGCTCCGGCTCCTTTATTTTCTATAATACAGGAGGAAGCAGTGACGCTGCTCGAGCTCCTTTATGTTCTATAATACGGAGGAAGCAGTGACGCTGCTCCGGCTCCTTTATTTTCTATAAATCAGGAGGAAGCAGTGACGCTGCTCCAGCTCCGCTATTTTCTATAATACAGGAGGAAGCAGTGACCCCGCTCCAGCTCCTTTATTTTCTACAATACAGGAGGAAGCAGAGACGCTGTTCCAGCTCCTTTATTTTCTATAATACAGGAGGAAGCAGAGACGCTGCTCCAGCTCCTATATTTTAGATAATAGAGGAGGAAAGAGTGTCGCTGCTCCAGCTCCTTTATTTTCTATAATACAGGAGGAAGCAGTGACGATGCTCCAGTTCCTATATTTTCTATAATACAGGAGGAAGCAGTGACGCTGCTCCAGCTCCGTAATTTTCTACAATAAAAGGGGAAGCAGAGACGTTGCTCCAACTCCTTTACTTTCTATAATACAGGAAGAAGCAGTGACGCTGCTCCAGCTCCTTTATTTTCTATAATACAGAAGGTAGCAGTGACGCTTCTCCAGCTCCTTTATTTTCTATAATACAAGAGGAAGCAGTGACGCTGCTCCAGCTCCTTTAATTTCTATAATACAGGAGGAAGCAGTGACTATGCTCCAGCTCCTTTATTTTGTATAATACAGGAGGAAGCAGTGACGCTGCTCCAGCTCCATTATTTTCTATAATACAGGAGGAAGCAGTGACGCTGCTCCACCTCCTTTATTTTCCATAATACAGGAGGAAGCAGTGACTCTGCTCCTGCTCCTTTATTTTCTATAACACAGGAGGAAGCAGTGACGCTGCTCCAGCTCCTTTATTTTCTATAATACAGGAGGAAGCAGTGACGCTGCTCCGGCTCCTTTATTTTCTATAATACAGGAGGAAGCAGTGACGCTGCTCCAGCTCCTTTATTTTCTATAATACAGGAGGAAGCAGTGACGCTGCTCCGGCTCCTTTATTTTCTATAATACAGGAGGAAGCAGTGACGCTGCTCCAGCTCCTTTATTTTCAATAAAACAGGAGGAAGCAGAGACGCTGCTCCAGCTCCTTTATTTTCTATAATACAGGAGGAAGCAGTGACGCTGCTCCAGCTCCTTTATTTTCTATAATACAGGAGGAAGCAGTGACGCTGCTCCAGCTCCATTATTTTCTATAATACATGAGGAAGCAGTAACGCTGCTCCAGCTCCTTTATTTTCTATAATACAGGAGGAAGCAGTGACGCTGCTCCAGGTCCTTTATTTTCTTTAATACAGGAGGAAGCAGTGACGCTGCTCCAGCTCCTTTATTTTCTATAATACAGGAGGAAGTAGTAACTCTGCTCCAGCTCCTTTATTTTCTTTAATACAGGAGGAAGCAGTGACTCTGCTCCAGCTCCTTTATTTTCTATAATACAGAAGGAAGCAGTGACTCTGCTCCAGCTCCTTTATTTTCTTTAATACAGGGGGAAGCAGTGACTCTGCTCCAGCTCCTTTATTTCCTATAATACAGGAGGAAGCAGTGACGCTGCTCCAGCTCCTTTATTTTCTGTAATACAGGAGGAAGCAGTGACTCTGCTCCAGCTCCTTTATTTTCTATAATACAGGAGGAAGCAGTGACGCTGCTCCAGCTCCTTTATTTTCTGTAATACAGGAGGAAGCAGTGACTCTGCTCCTGCTCCTTTATTTTCTATCATACAGGAGGAAGCAGTGACGCTGCTCCAGCTCCTTTATTGTCTATAATACAGGAGGAAGCGGTGACGCTGCTCCAGCTCCTTTATTTTCTATAATACAGGAGGAAGCAGAGACGCTGCTCCAGCTCCTTTATTTTCTATAATACAGGAGGAAGCGGTGACGCTGCTCCAGCTCCTTTATTTTCTATAATACAGGAGGAAGCGGTGACGCTGCTCCAGCTCCTTTATTTTCTATAATACAGGAGGAAGCGGTGACGCTGCTCCAGCTCCTTTATTTTCTATAATACAGGAGGAAGCGGTGACGCTGCTCCAGCTCCTTTATTTTCTATAATACAGGAGGAAGCGGTGACGCTGCTCCAGCTCCTTTATTTTCTATAATACAGGAGGAAGCAGTGACGCTGATCCAGCTCCTTTATTGTCTATAATACAGGAGGAAGCAGAGACGCTGCTCCAGCTCCTTTATTTTCTATAATACAGGAGGAAGCGGTGACGCTGCTCCAGCTCCTTTATTTTCTATAATACAGGAGGAAGCGGTGACGCTGCTCCAGCTCCTTTATTTTCTATAATACAGGAGGAAGCGGTGACGCTGCTCCAGCTCCTTTATTTTCTATAATACAGGAGGAAGCAGTGACGCTGCTCCAGCTCCTTTATATTCTATAATACAGAAAGAAGCAGAGACGCTGATCCAGCTCCTTTATTTTCTATAATACAGGAGGAAGCGGTGACGCTGCTCCAGCTCCTTTATTTTCTATAATACAGGAGGAAGCAGTGACGCTGCTCCAGCTCCTTTATTTTCTATAATACAGAAGGAAGCAGAGACGCTGTTCCAGCTCCTTTATTTTCTATAATACAGGAGGAAGCGGTGACGCTGCTCCAGCTCCTTTATTTTCTATAATACAGGAGGAAGCAGTGACGCTGCTCCAGCTCCTTTATTTTCTATAATACAGGAGGAAGCAGAGACGCTGCTCCAGCTCCTTTATTTTCTAAAATACAGGACGAAGCAGAGAGGCTGCTCCAGCTCCTTTATTTTCTATAATACAGAAGGAAGCAGTGACTCTGCTCCAGCTCCTTTATTTTCTTTAATACAGGGGGAAGCAGTGACTCTGCTCCAGCTCCTTTATTTCCTATAATACAGGAGGAAGCAGTGACGCTGCTCCAGCTCCTTTATTTTCTGTAATACAGGAGGAAGCAGTGACTCTGCTCCAGCTCCTTTATTTTCTATAATACAGGAGGAAGCAGTGACGCTGCTCCAGCTCCTTTATTTTCTGTAATACAGGAGGAAGCAGTGACTCTGCTCCTGCTCCTTTATTTTCTATCATACAGGAGGAAGCAGTGACGCTGCTCCAGCTCCTTTATTGTCTATAATACAGGAGGAAGCGGTGACGCTGCTCCAGCTCCTTTATTTTCTATAATACAGGAGGAAGCAGAGACGCTGCTCCAGCTCCTTTATTTTCTATAATACAGGAGGAAGCGGTGACGCTGCTCCAGCTCCTTTATTTTCTATAATACAGGAGGAAGCGGTGACGCTGCTCCAGCTCCTTTATTTTCTATAATACAGGAGGAAGCGGTGACGCTGCTCCAGCTCCTTTATTTTCTATAATACAGGAGGAAGCGGTGACGCTGCTCCAGCTCCTTTATTTTCTATAATACAGGAGGAAGCGGTGACGCTGCTCCAGCTCCTTTATTTTCTATAATACAGGAGGAAGCAGTGACGCTGATCCAGCTCCTTTATTGTCTATAATACAGGAGGAAGCAGAGACGCTGCTCCAGCTCCTTTATTTTCTATAATACAGGAGGAAGCGGTGACGCTGCTCCAGCTCCTTTATTTTCTATAATACAGGAGGAAGCGGTGACGCTGCTCCAGCTCCTTTATTTTCTATAATACAGGAGGAAGCGGTGACGCTGCTCCAGCTCCTTTATTTTCTATAATACAGGAGGAAGCAGTGACGCTGCTCCAGCTCCTTTATATTCTATAATACAGAAAGAAGCAGAGACGCTGATCCAGCTCCTTTATTTTCTATAATACAGGAGGAAGCGGTGACGCTGCTCCAGCTCCTTTATTTTCTATAATACAGGAGGAAGCAGTGACGCTGCTCCAGCTCCTTTATTTTCTATAATACAGAAGGAAGCAGAGACGCTGTTCCAGCTCCTTTATTTTCTATAATACAGGAGGAAGCGGTGACGCTGCTCCAGCTCCTTTATTTTCTATAATACAGGAGGAAGCAGTGACGCTGCTCCAGCTCCTTTATTTTCTATAATACAGGAGGAAGCAGAGACGCTGCTCCAGCTCCTTTATTTTCTAAAATACAGGACGAAGCAGAGAGGCTGCTCCAGCTCCTTTGTTTTCTATAATACAGGAGGAAGCAGAGACGCTGCTCCAGCTCCCTTATTTTCTATAATACAGGAGGAAGCAGTGACGCTGCTCCAGCTCCTTTATTTTCTATAATACAGGAGGAAGCAGAGACGCTGCTCCAGCTCCTTTATTTTCTACAATACACGAGGAAGCGGTGACGCTGCTCCAGCTCCTTTATTTTCTATACTACAAGAGGAAGCAGTGACGCTTCTCCAGCTACTTTATTTTCTATAATACAGGAGGAAGCAGTAACGCTGCTCCAGCTCCTTTATTTTCTATATTACAAGAGGAAGCGGTGACGCTGCTCCAGCTCCTTTATTTTCTATAATACAGGAGGAAGCAGTGACGCTGCTCCAGCTCCTCTATTTTCTATAATACAGGAGGAAGCAGAGACGCTGCTCCAGCTCCTTTATTTTCTAAAATACAGGAGGAAGCGTAGACGCTGCTCCAGCTCCTTTATTTTCTATGATACAGGAGGACGCAGAGACGCTGCTCCAGCTCCTTAATTTTCTATAATACAAGAGGAAGCAGTGTCAGTGCCCTAAACTGAGGAGAGAGTAAATCTACTGGTTCTATATATTCAACCAGAAAGCACAGATTCAGTGTCCTAAACTGAGGAGAGGTGAAATCTCCTGGATTTATATATTTAAGCAGCCAACATAGGGTCAGTGCCCTCAACTGAGGAGAGTGTACATATCCTGGTTATATATATTTAACCAACCAGCACAGAGTCAGTGCCCAAAACTGAGGAGAGCGTAAATCTCCTGGTTAAAAATAATTAAACATCCAGCATAGAGTCAGTGCGTTAAAGGGTGGAGAGGGGACATCTTCTGCGTATATATATTTAACCAGCTAGCACAGATTCAGTGCCCTGAAATGAGGAGAGGGAAAATCCCCAGGTTTTTTTATTTAACCAGACAGCACAGAGTCAGTGCCCTAAACTGAGGAGAGTGTAAATCTCCTGGGTATATATATTTAACCATCCTGACATAGTCAGCTCTCTAAACTGAGGAGAGTGTAAATCTCCTGGTTATGTATATTTAACCAGCCAGCACAGGGTCAGTGCCCTAAAATGAGGACAGTGTAAAGTTCATGTTTATATATATATTTAACCAGCCAGCACAGAGTCAGTGCCCTAAACTGAGGAGAGTGTAAATCTCCTCGTTATTTATGTTAAAGCAGCCAGCACAGAGTCAGTGCCATAAACTAAGGACAGTGTACATCTGCTATTTATATGTATTTAACCAGCCAGCAAAGAGTCAGTTCTCGAAACTGAAGAGAGTATAAATCTCCTGGTTATGTATTTATTTAAACAGCAAGCACAGTGTCATTGCCTTAAACTGAGGAGAGTGTAAATCTCCTGGTTATATATATTTAACCAGCCAGCGCAGAATTAGTGCCCTAAACTGAGTTGGGTGCAAATCTTTTGGTTATATATGTTCAACCAGCCAGCACAGAGTCAGTGCGCGAAACTGAGGAGAGTGTAAATCTCCGGGTTATAAATATTTCCCCAGCCAGTGCAGAGTCAGTGCCCGAAACTGAGGAGAGTGTAAATCTCCTGGCTATATTTATTGAAACAGCCAGCACAGATTCAGTGCCCTAAACGGAGGAGAGTGTTAATCTCCTGGTTATATATATTTAACTCGCCCCCACAGATCCAATGCCCTAAACTGAGGAGAGGGAAAGTCCCCAGGTTATATATATTTAACCAGCGAGGACAGAGACAGTGCCCTCAACTAAGGACAGTGTAAATCTCCTGTTTATATATATATTAAACCAGCCAGTATAGAGTCGGTGCCCTAAACTGAGACGAGTGTAAATTTCCTAGCTTGATGTATTCAACCAGCCAGCACAGACTCAGTGCCCTAAACAGGGAAGTGGGAAAATCTTCTGGTTATATATATTTGACCAGCCAGCACAGAGTCAGTGCCCGAACTGAGGAGAGTGCCAATCTCCTGGTTATGTATTTTCAACCAGCAAGCACAGAGTCAGTGCCCTAAACTGACGAGAGTGTAAATCTCCTGGTTATATATATTTAAGCAGCCAGCACAGAGTCAGTGCCCTAAACTGAGGAGAGTGTAAATCTCCTGGTTATATATATTTAAGAAGCCTGACATAGTCAGTGCCCTAAACTGAGAAAAGTGAAGATCTCCTGGTTATATATATTTAAACAGGGAGTGCAATGTCAGTGCACTATACTGAGGAGAGTGTAAATCTCCTGGTTATATATATTCAACCAGCCAGTACAGTGTCAGTGCCCTAAACTCAGGAGAGAGTAAATCCACTGGTTATGTATATATAAACATTCTGACACAGTCAGCTCCCTAAACTGAGGGGAGTGTAAATCTCCTGGTTATGTATATTTAACTAGCCCGCACAGGGTCAGTGCCCTAAAATGAGGACAGTGTAAATTTCCTGTTTATATATATTCAACCAGCCAGCACAGAGTCAGTGCCCTAAACTGAGGAGGGTGTAAATCTCCTGGTTATATATATTTAACCATCCTGCCATAGTCAGCTCTCTAAACTGAGGAGAGTGTAAATCTCCTGGTTATGTATATTTAACCAGCCAGCACAGGGTCAGTGCCCTAAAATGAGGACAGTGTAAATTTCCTGTTTATATATATTCAACCAGCCAGCATAGAGTCAGTGCCCTAAACTGAGGAGAGTGTAAATCTCCTGGTTATGTATATTTAACCATCCTGACATAGTCAGCTCTTTAAACTGACGAGAGTGTAAATCTCCTGGTTATGTATATTTAACCAGCCAGCACAGGGTCAGTGCCCTAAAATGAGGACAGTGTAAATTTCCTGTTTATATATATTCAACCAGCCAGCACAGAGTCAGTGCCCTAAACTGAGGAGGGTGTAAATCTCCTGGTTATGTATACTTAACCATCCAGCAAAGTTCAGTGCCCTAAAATGAGGACTGTGTATATTCCTGTTTATATATATTCAACCAGCCAGCACAGAGTCAGTGCCCTAAACTGAGGAGAGCGTAAATATACTGGTTAAAAATATTTAAACATCCAGCACAGAGTCAGTGCCCTAAACTGTGCAGAGGGAAAATCCCCAGGTTAGATATATTTAACCAGCCAGCACAGAGTCAGTGTTCTAAACTGAGGAGAGTGGAAATCTCCTGATTATATGTAACTAACCAGCCAGCACAGAGTCAGTGCCCTAAACTGAGGAGAGTGTAAATCTCCTGGTTATATATATTTAACCATTCTGATATAGTCAGCTCTCTAAACTGAGGAGAGTGTCAATCTCCTGGTTATGTATATTCAACCAGCCAGCACAGGATCAGTGCCCTAAAATGAGGACAATGTAAATCTCCTGGTTATGTATATTCAACTAGCCAGCACAGGGTCAGTGCGCTAAAATGAGGACAGTGTAACTTTCATGTTTATATATATTCAACCATCCAGCACAGAGTCAGTGCCCTAAACTGAGGAGAGTGTAAATCTCCTCGTTATTTATATTAAAGCAGCCAGCACAGAGTCAGTGCCATAAACTAAGGACAGTGTACATCTGCTATTTATATATATTTAACCAGCCAGCAAAGAGTCAGTTCCCTAAACTGAAGAGAGTATAAATCTCCTGGTTATGTATTTATTTAAACGGCAAGCACAGTGTCATTGCCTGAAACTGAGGAGAGTGCAAAACGTTTGGTTATATATGTTCAACCAGCCAGCACAGAGTCACTGCCCTAAACTGAGAAAAGTGAAGATCTCCTGGTTATATATATTTAAACTGGGAGCGCAATGTCAGTGGGCTATTCTGAGGAGAGTGTTAATCTCCTGGTTATATATATTCAACCAGCCAGTACAGTGTCAGTGCCCTAAACTGAGGAGAGAGTAAATCAACTGGTTCTATATATTCAACCAGAAAGCACAGATTCAGTGTCGTAAACTGAGGAGAGGTGAAATCTCCTGGATTTATATATATAAGCAGCCAGCTTAGGGTCAGTGCACTCAACCGAGGAGAGTGTACATCTCCTGGTTATAAATATTTAACCAGCCAGCACGGAGTCAGTGTCCAAAACTGAGGAGAGTGTAAATCTCCTGGCTATATTTATTGAAACAGCCAGCACAGATTCAGTGCCCTAAACGGAGGAGAGTGTTAATCTCCTGGTTATATATATTTAACTCGCCCCCACAGATCCAATGCCCTAAACTGAGGAGAGGGAAAGTCCCCAGGTAATATATATTTAACCAGCGAGGACAGAGACAGTGCCCTCAACTAAGGACAGTGTAAATCTCCTGGTTATATATGTTAAAACAGCCAGTATAGAGTCGGTGCCCTAAACTGAGGCGAGTGTTAATTTCCTGGTTTGATATATTCAACCAGCCAGAACAGACTCAGTGCCCTAAACTGAGAAGAGGGAAAATCTTCTGGTTATATATATTTGACCAGCCAGCACAGAGTCATTGCCTAAACTGAGGAGAGTGTAAATCTCCTGGTTATATATAATTAAACAGCCAGCACAGAGTCAGTGCCCTAAACAGAGGAGAGAGTAAATATACTGGTTATAAATATTTAACAAGCCAGGACAGAGTCAGTGCCCTAAATTGTGGAGAATGTAAATCTCCTGGCTAGGTGTATTCAACCAGCCAGCGCAGATTCACTGCCCTAAACTGAGGAGAGGGAAAATCCCCAGGTTATATATACTTAACGAACCAGCATAGAGTCAGTGCCCGAACTGAGGAGAGTGTCAATCTCCTGGTTATGTATTTTCAACCAGCAAGCACAGAGTCAGTGCTCTAATCTGAGGAGAGTGTAAATCTCCTGGTTATATATATTTAACCAGCCAGCGCAGAGTCAGTGTCCTAAACTGAGGTGAGCGTAAATGTCCTGGATTTTTATATTTAACCAGCCAGGACAGAGACAGTGCCCAAAACTAAGGACAGTGTAAATCTCTTATTTATATATATTTAACGAGCCAGTATAGGGTCGGTGCCCTAAACTGAGGAGAGTGTAAATCTCCTGGCTTGATATATTCAACCAGCCAGCACAGATTCAGTGCCCTAAACTGGGGAGAGGGAAAATCCCCTGGTTATATATATTTAACCAGCCAACACGGAGTCAGTGACCTAAACTGAGGAGAGTGTAAATCTCCAGGTTGTATATATTTAACCAGCCAGCGCAGAATCTGTGCCGTAAACTGAGGAGGGTGTAAAATCCTGGTTATATATATTTAACCAGCCAGTACAGAGTCAGTGCCCGAAACTGAGGAGAGTGTAAATTTCCTGGTTATATACATATTTAGCCAGCAAGCACAGAGTCAGTGCACTAAACTGAGGAGACGATAAATCGCCTTGTGATATATATATTTAACTAGCCAGCCCAGAGTCAGAGCCCTAAACTGAGGAGACTGTAAATCTCCTGGTTTTATATATTTTTACAACCAGCGCAGTGTCAGTACACGAAACTGAGGAGAGGGAAAATCTCCTGGTTATATAAATTTAACCAGCCAGCACAGAGTCATTGCTTTAAACTGAGGAGAGTGTAATCTCCTGGTTATATATATTTAACCAGCCAGCGCAGAGTCAGTGTCCGAAACTGAGGTGAGGGTAAATGTCCTGGTTATATATATTTAAGCAGCCAGCACCGATTCAGTGCCCTAAACTGAGGAGAGTGTAAACCTCCTGGTTATGTATATTCAACCAGCCAGCACAGAGTCAGTGCCCTAAACTGAGGAGAGTGTAAATCTCCTCGTTATTTATATTAAAGCAGCCAGCACAGAGTCAGTGCCATAAACTAAGGACAGTGTACATCAGCTATTTATATATATTTAACCATCCATCAAAGAGTCAGTTCCCTAAACTGAAGAGAGTATAAATCTCCTGGTTATGTATTTATTTAACCAGCCAGCACAGAGTCATTGCCCTAAACTGAGGAGAGTTTTAATCTTCTGGTTATATATATTTAACCAGCCTGAATAGATTCAGTGCCCTAAACTGAGGAGTGGGTAAATCCACCAGGGGATTTTCCCTCTCCCCAGTTTAGGGCACTGAATCTGTTCTGGCCGGTTAAATATATATAACCAGGAGATTAAAACTCTCCTCAGTTTCGGGCAATGACTCTGTGCTGGCTGCTTAAATATATATAACCAGGGAATTTACCCTCTCCTCAGTTATGGGCACTGAATCTGTTCTGGCTAGTTAAATATATATAACCAGGAGTTTTACACTTTCATTAGTTTCTGGCACTGTCTCTGTCCTGGCTGGTTAAATATATATTACCAGGAGATTTACACTCTCCTCCGTATATGGCACTGACTCTGTGTTGTCTGGTTAAATGTATATAACCAGGAGATTTACACTTTCCTCAGTTCAGGGCACTGACTCTGCGCTGGCTGTTTAAATATATATAACCAGGAAATTTACACTCTCTTCAGTTTAGGGCAATGACGATGTCCTGGCTGGTTAAATATGTATAACCAGGGGATTTACCCTCTCCTCAGTTTAGGGCACTGTTCTGGCTGGTTGAATATATTGAGCCAGGAGATTTACAATCTCCTCAGTTTAGGGCACTGACTCTGTCTTGGCTGGTTAAATATATATAACCAGGAGATTTACACTCTCTTCAGTTTAGGGCACTGAATCTGTGCTGGCTGGTTAAATATATATAACCAGGAGATTTACACTCTCTTCAGTTTAGGGCACTGACTCATTGCTGGCTGGTTCAATTTTTTTAACCAGGAGATTTACACTTTCCTCAGTTTAGGGCACTGACTCCGTACTAGCTGGGTAATTATATATAACCAGGAGATTTACACTCTCCTCAGTTTAGGGCACTGAATCTGTGCTGGCTGCTTAAATATATATATCCAGGAGATTACCACTCTCCTCAGTTTAGGGCACTGTCTCTGTGCTGGCTGTTTATATTTTTAACAGGAGATTTGCGCTCTCCACAGTTTTGGGCACTAACTCTGTGCTGACTGGCTGAATATATGTTTCCAGGAGATTTCCACTCTCCTCAGTTTAGGGCACTGACTCTGTCTTGGCTTGTTAAATATATATATACAGGAAATTTAACCTCTCATCAGTTTAGGGCACTGACTCCGTGCTGGCTGGTTAATTATAGATAACAAGGAGATTTACACTCTCCTCAGTTTAGGGCACTGACTCTGCTCTGGCTGTTTAAATATATATAACCAGGAAATTTACACCCTCCTCAGTTTAAGGCAATGAGTCTGTGCTGGCTGGTTAAATATATATATATTACCAGGAGATTTACACTCTCCTCAATTTAGGGCTCTGACTCTGTGCTAGCTGGTTAAATATATATAACGAGAAGATTTCTACCACTTTAGGGCACTGACTCTGTGCTGGCTGTTTAAATATTTTTAACCAGGAGATTTGCACTCTCCACAGATTCGGGGATAACTCTGTGCTGACTGTCTAAATATATATTACCTGGAGATTTTCCCTCTCCTCAGTTTAGGGCACTGACTCTGTTAAATATATATATAACCAGCAGATTTACACTCTCGTCAGTTTAGGGTAGTGACTCTGCACTGGCTGGTTAAAAATATATAACCAGGAGATTTACACGCTCAACAGTTTAGGGCACTGACTCTGTGCTGGCTGGTTGAATATATATAAACAGGAAATTTACACTGTCCTCATTTTAGGGCACTGACCCTGTGCGGGCTAGTTAAATATACATAACCAGGAGATTTACACTCCCCTCAGTTTAGGGAGCTGACTGTGTCAGGATGGTTAAATATATATACCCAGGAGATTTACACTCTCCTCAGTATGGGGCACTGACTCTATGCTGGCTGGTTAAATATATCTTACCTGGGGATATTCCCTCTCCTCATTTCAGGGCACTGAATCTGTGCTAGCTGGTTAAATATATATAACCAGAAGTTGTCCCCTCTCCACAGTTGAGGGCACTGACTCTGTGCTGGATGTTTAATTTTTTTCAACCAGGAGATTTACTCTCTCCTCAGTTTTGGGCACCGACTCTTTCCTGGCTGGTTTAATATATATAAAAGGAGATTTACACTGTCCTTAGTTGAGGGCACTGTCTCTGTCCTCGCTGGTTAAATATATATAACCTGGGGACTTTCCCTCTCTTCAGTTTAGGGCATTGGATCTGTGGGGGCGAGTTAAATATATATAACCAGGAGATTAACACTCTCCTCCGTTTAGGGCACTGAGTCTGTGCTGGCTGTTTCAATAAATATAGCCAGGAGATTTACTCTCTCCTCTGTTTAGAGCACTGACTCTGTGCTTGCTGGTTGAAAATACATAACCAGGATATTTACACTCTCCTCTGTTTCGGGCACTGAGTCTGTTCTGGCTGGTTGAATATATCTAGTTAGGAGATTTACACTCTCCTCAGTTTTCGGCACTGAGTATGTGCAGCCTGGTTAATTATTTCTAGCCAGGAGATTTAAACTCTCCTCAGTTTTGGACACTTACTTGTGCTGGCTGGTTAAATATGTATATAACCAGGAGATTTAACCTTGCATCAGTTTAGGGCACTGACTCAGTGCTGGCTGGTTGAATTTATAAAACCAGGCGATTTATACTCTCCTCAGTTTAGGGCACTGAATCCGTGCTTGCTGGTTAAATCTATATAACCTAGCGATTTTCACTCTGCTCAGTTTAGGGCACTCACTCTGCACTGGCTGGTTAAATATATATAACTAGGAGATTTACACTCTCCTCAATTTAGGGCACTGACCCTGCTCTGTCTGTTTAAATATATATAACCAGGAGATTTACACTCTCCTCAGTTTCGGGCACTGGCTCTGTGCTGGCTGGTTTAATATAGATAACCAGGAGATTTACACTCTCCTCAGTTTTGGGCACCGACTCTATACTGGCTCTTTAAATATATATAAATAGTAAATGTACACTTTCCTTAGTTTTGGGCACTGTTTCTGTCCTGGCTGGTGAAAAATATATAACCAGGAGATTTACCCTCTCCTCAGTTTAGGGACATGATCTGTGCTGGCTGTTTAAATATATACAACATGGAGATTTACACTCTCCTCAGTTTAGGGCACTGAGTCTGTTCTGCCTGGTTGAATATATGTAGCCTGGAGATTTACACTCTCCTCAGTTTAGGGCACTGACTCCGTGTTGGCTGGTTAAATATATATAACCAGGGGATTTTCTCTCTCCCCAGTTTAGGGCACTGAATCTGTGCTGGCTGTTTGAATATATCAAGCCATGAGATTTACACTCTCCTCAGTCTCGGGCACCGACCCTATACTGGCTCGTTAAATATATATAAATAAGAGATTTACACTGTCCTTAGTTTTGGGCACTGTCTCTGTCCTGGCTGGTTAAATATATATAACCAGGAGATTTACCCTCTTCTCAGTTTAGGAACATGATCTGTGCTGGCTGTTCAAATTTATATAACCAGGAGATTTACACTCTCCTGCGTTTAGGGCACTGAGTCCGTGCTGGCTGGTTGAATATATATAGCCAGGAGATTGACACTCTCCTCTGTTTTGGGCACTGACTCTATGCTGACTGGTTAAATATCTATAACCAGGCGATTTACAATCTCCTCAGTTTAGGGCACTCACTCTGTGCTGGCTGGTTCAATATATATATTCAGGTGATTTACGCTCTCCTCAGTTTTGGGTATTGACTCTGTGTTCGCTGGTTAAATATGTATAAAACCAGGAGTTTACACTCTCCTCAGTTTAAGGCAATGACTCTGTGCTGGCTGGCTCAATTTATATCACCAGGAGATTTACACTCTTCTCAGTTTAGGTCACTGACTCTGTGCTGGCTGGATAAATATATATAACCAGGAGATTTACACTCTCGTCAGTTTCGGGCACTGACACTGTGTTGGCTGCTTCAATATATATAACCAGGAGATTTACGCTCTCCTCAGTTTCGGGCACTGACTCTGTGCTGGCTGGTTAAATATATATAACCAGCAGATTTACACTCTCGTCAGTTTCGGGCACTGACTCTGTGCTGGCTGGTTAAATATATATAACCAAGAGATTTACACTGTCCCAGAATATAACCGGATCTGTCAGATTCTTCCTTGCTTTTCCTGGCGATGGTTCCTGTGAACTGCAGTGTGGAACCGGGCAGCATTGCTCGGCATCTCGGAAGCTTTCCCCTCTGCTGCTTCCCATTTCTTATTGAAATATTGGTTGCACCACAAGGATGGGTTTGTTTTGTTCGAAAAGTGAGAGACTGATACCGTCAGGAACCTGAAATAATTACAGAAGCCGCTGGAAACACTGAACAGTCCCAACAGCTTCTGTAGTGGTGGGGAGGGAGGATTCATGTGTCAAATCTCTGCAAGGATAAAATAAACTCCAGCCACAAAACAGTCAGAGTTCCTAAGTTTTACAAACATCCGCATAACATTTTTCTGAGCCATCAATTCTCCTTAAACTCTCTCAATGCTGAATAGCATCTTTCTGACTCTCACTTTGAGAGATGTCCCTCAGTGAGCTCCTCCACCATTCTTTCCAATTCACTGGGGACCCACTGTCCGCAGTCTCCAATCAAATGATCTGAACTCAGACACCCAGAGATCTTAAAGAGTGACACAATGCAGATAGGAAGTTGATTTCATTTCTGGTTCTGAGTCCAATCTTCACTCAGTGAAACAGAGTCAGGTATTCAAGGCTCAAACAAGAGCTGGATTCTGCTTCTGGTGATTGTCTTCATTCAGTGAGAAGGAGGGCCGTGGGCCGGAAGGAGCTCATCATTGTGCTTCGGGTTGTCTGCTCAGTCTGCAGCATTGCGGGCCGTGGGAGCAGGGCAGTGGGAAAGGTACCTTGTGTGGACTGCAATAGGATTTTCAACACATTGTTCCAGACCAGTTACAGAGCTCCAGGAATTCTGAATGAGGATCGGAAAAATGCATTGATTGAAGGAGGAGGATCAGGAAAACAGGATAAAGCTGCTGAGATCAGCAGGATTTCTCGGTCTAACTCTGTGCCATTCTTTATTTTCTGCTTCATAAATCTAAAATCCGGAGCTCAATCCACTCAGAGCAATATAAGCTCAGAAACAAATCATTCAATCCAACACATCTATGCTGAATTGATATCCGATGTCAATCTCATCCTATTTGTCAGAATTTGGCCCAAGTTCCTCTGAACCCTTTTTAATTCCTACACCCACCCAGATACCTTTTAAATGTTGCAATTGTACCAGCCTCCACTACTTCCTCTGGCAGCTCATGCACACAGTGCCCTCTGCTTGAAAAATGTTCCCCTTAGGTCCCTTTTATGTTTCCCCTCTCAACTTTAACATATGCCATCTGCTTCTGGACTCCCCCACTACAGGGAAATCACCTTGCCTGTTTACCCTATTGAGGGTCCTTCATGATTTTGTGAACCTCAATAAGGTTAACCCTCAGCTACTGACGCTCCAGGGATAATAGCCCCAACCTATACAGTCTTAACCTCCAGCACAAACCCTCCAACCTTGACAACAACCATGTAAATCTTTTCTGAACCCTTTAAAGTTTCACAACACCCTTCTTATAGGAGGGAGTCCAGAATTGCACATTATGTACCAAAAGTGGCTGAACCAATACTGCAACATGACCTCCCAACTCCTTTACACAATTAACTGAGCAATAAAGACAAAAATGACAAACGCTTTCTTCACTATCCTATCGAAATGTTAGTCCACCTTCAACGATCTATGAAGCTACACTCCAGGTCTATTTGTTTAGCAATACCTCTAGTACCTTGTCATTCAGTGTATAAATCCTGCTCTCTTTTGCCTTTCCAAAATGCAGCACCTCACATTTATCTAAATTAATCTCCATCTGCCACTCCTCAGCCCATTGGTCATTCTGATCAAGATCCCGTTGTCCTCTGAGGTAACCATCTTCACTGTCCTCGACACTTCCAATTTTACTGTCATTTGCAAACTTACTATCCATTCGTCCGATGGTCACATCCAAATCTTTTATATAAATGACAAAACAACAGTGGACCCAGCACCAGTCCTTGGGGCACACCGCTGGTCACAGGCCTTCAGTCTGAAAAGCAGCCCTCCCCCACCACCCTCTGTCTTCTACCTTCGAGCCAGTTCTCTCCCCAAAGGGTAATTCTACTGCCCCAACATAAAAGTTTGAATTATGACACCAGTTTCAAAAGTACAACAAGAACCTATTCCTGATTGGGGAATCGGGGCCAGGGAGTCAATAAAAAGATATGTTGCAAGGTTCGTTAAATTGGAGATTCAGTTCAGTGCATCACTAAATGAAAACAATTCAGCAGGGCACTCGTACGTGGAAGAAGTGATTCAGGGAACAATTAAATGGAAAGAATTGAGGCAGGGCAACAGGAATTGGAGATTTTATGCAGCGGCCTTTATATTTGGCAGGATAATACTCAAAGGGAGAGTTGGTGCAGTTTCAGGGTTTGTGCAGGATTGGTAAATGGGATAAATGGTGCAGAGCAGCGGAGTCATAAACAGTCGTACAATCATAGAGATTTACAACATGGAAACAGACACTTCAGTCCAACTTGTCTGTGGGTCAATTTTAGAATACTGGCAGCGCTCCACGAGATTGGAGAATCATTCCAAGGAACTACTAAATGGTAGGATTGGGCAAGGGCTTATCGAAATAAGAGAATTTGGAATGGGGCATCTGATATTGTCAAATTAGTGCAGTTAGAACCGAATGGGAGAGTTTCAGTTTAGCAGTAAATGGGAGAATTGGGACATTACAATACTTGATGCGGGAATGAGAGGCGGGCACCCCTAAATTGGGCGAGAGCATCAGTCAGTATGAGGATTGGTGTAAGGCAAAACTGAATGGAGAACTTGTTCAGGACATCAGTAATTGGGGGAAATGGTGCGAGGAAACAAAGAATTGAAGAATTGATGCGGGACATCAGTAAATGAGAGACCTGGTGCAAAGTGGAGCTAAATTAGAGAATTGGTGCATGGCGACAGTAAATGGGAGAATTAGAGTCGCGCACCCTTAAATGGTAGAATCGGGCTCAGGCACCAGTAAATGGAAGGATTACTACAGGATATGAGTAAATTGGAGATTTGGTGGAAACAATAAATGGGAGATTGGTGCACAGGGCCGTTGCATTAGAAAATTGATGGGAGTGCCAATATATTGGAAAATTGGAGCAGAGCCTGTCTAAATTGGGGAATAGGGGCCAGGGAATCAATAAAAAGAAGAAATGTTGCAAGCATTGGTAAACTGAAGATTCAGTTCAGTGCATCACTAAATGAAGAAAATACAGCAAGACATCCGATCGTGGAAGATGTGTATCAGGGAACAACGAAATGGAAGGAATTGATGCAGGCAACATTAATTGGAGAATTCATGCAGGTGCCATTAAATTCGAAGTGGGAGGACTGGGACAGGATAACCTCAGTGGGTGAGTTGGTGAAATTCCTGAATTAGTGCAGGATTGGTAAACGGGAGAATTGGTGCAGGGAAGCGGAGCACTAATTACAGCCTTAGAGATGTACAGCACGGAAACAGACCCTTCAGTCCAACATGTCCACACCCAAATTTAAGAATTCTGGCAGGTCTCCACGAAATTGGAGAATCATTGCAAGAAACTACTAAATGGAAAAGTTGCGAAAGAGCTCATCGAAATGTGAGAATTTGCAACAGGGCATCAGATACTGGGTGAATTAGTGCATTTCAGCACTAAATGGGTGCGTTATGTTGCACTAAATGGGAGAATTGGGACAGGGAGATTTAGAGTAGCGCACCCCTAAATTGGGCGAAAGCATCAGTCAATATGGGGATTGGGGTAAAGCAAAACTGGATGGAGAATTTGTTCAGGACATCAGTAATTGGGGGAAATGATGCTAAGCAAAACTGAATTGGAGAATTGGTGTGGGGTATCAGTAAAAGAAAGACCTGGTGCATGGTGCTGATAACTTCGAGATTGGAGCAAATGGGAGAACACGGGCAGTGAATCAGGAAATAGGACAAATGTTGCAAAGGGTTAGTGGTCGAGATTCAATACAGTGCACCACAAAATGGGGGAGTTGGTGCAGTTCACCACGAAAGGGGGGATATTTGCAGTTTGGGGAATTTGGAGATATGATGCAGGGATTGCCAAGATTAGAGAATTCTGTCAGCGGTCTACTAAATGGGAGAATTGTTGCAAGGAAATACTGAATGGAAGACCTGGTGCACAGTGGAGCTCAATTACAGAATGGGTGTATGGCAACAGGAAATGGGAGAATTAGGGTAGCGCACCCTTAAATGGTAAAATCGGGGTCGGGCATCAGTAAGGTGAAGAGGTAGTACAGGAGTATGAGTCAATTCGAGATTTGGTGGGTTTCAAAAAATGGGAGATTCGGTGCACAGTGCCATTACATTGGAAAATTGGTGGGAGTGTCTATACATGAGAAAATTGGAGCAGAGCATGTCTAATTTGGAATATAGGGGCCAGGGAATCAATAAAAATAAATGTTGGAAGCATCGGAAAATTGGAGAGTCAGTTCAGTGCACCACTAAATGAACAAATATAATCAGCAGGGAATCCGTACGGTGAAAATGTGTATCAGGGAACAACTGAATGGAAGGAATTGATGCAGATCAACAATAATTGGAGAATTCATGCA
The DNA here is from genome assembly GCF_047496795.1 of Chiloscyllium punctatum. Taxonomy (NCBI): domain Eukaryota; kingdom Metazoa; phylum Chordata; class Chondrichthyes; order Orectolobiformes; family Hemiscylliidae; genus Chiloscyllium; species Chiloscyllium punctatum. Next base: position 63,782,698 of record NC_092772.1, on the reverse strand, counting down.
GGTGACGTTAAATTCGAAGTGGGAGGACTGGGGCAGGATAACCTCAGTGGGTGAGTTGGTGAAATTCCCGAATTAGTGCAGGATTGGTAAACGGGAGAATTGGTGCAGGGAAGCAGAGCACTAATTACAGCCTTAGAGATGTACAGCACGGAAACAGACCCTTCAGTCCAACATGTCCACGCCCAAATTTAAGAATTCTGGCAGGTCTCCACGAAATTGGAGAATCATTGCAAGAAACTACTAAATGGAAAAGTTGCGAAAGAGCTCATCGAAATGTGAGAATTTGCAACAGGGCATCAGATACTGGGTGAATTAGTGCATTTCAGCACGAAATGGGTGCGTTATGTTGCACTAAATGGGAGAATTGGGACAGGGAGATTTAGAGTAGCGCACCCCTAAATTGGGCGAAAGCATCAGTCAGTATGGGGATTGGGGTAAAGCAAAACTGTATGGAGAATTTGTTCAGGACATCAGTAATTGGGGGAAATGATGCTAAGCAAAACTGAATTGGAGAATTGGTGTGGGGTATCAGTAAAAGAATTAGAGAATCATTGCAATAAAATACAAAATGTATAAATTTCGCAAGGGCTTATCGAAATGAGGGAATTTTCAACAGGATATCAAGTAATGGGTGAATTAGTGCTGTTCAGTGAGAAATGGGTGAGTTATGCTGTTTTGCAACTGCATGGGAGAATTGGGGCAGGACAATACCTTTTGGAAGATTTAGAGTAGCGCACCCCTAAATTGGGCGAGGGCAACAGTCAGTATAGGAAGGGTTTAAGGCAACACTGAGTGGAGAACTTGTTCAGGACATCAGTAATTGGGGGAAATGGTGCTAACCAACACTGAATTGGAGAATTGGTGCGGGGTATCAGTAAATTAAAGACCTGGTGGAGGGTGCCAATAACTGAGAATTTGAGCAACTGGGAGACCCTGGGCAGTGAATCAGTAACTAGGACAAATGTAGCAAACGATTAGTGGTCCAGATTCAATGCAGTGCACCACGAATTGGGGGAGTTGATGCAGTTCACCAATAAAGGGAAGATATGTGAAGGTTCGGTAAATTGAAGATTTGATGCAGGGATCTCCAAGATTAGAGAATTCTGGCAGCAGACTACTAAATGGGAGATTTGTTGCAGGGAAATACTGAATGGAAGACCTGGTGCACAATGGAGTTGAATTAGAGAATGGGGGCATGGCACCAGGAAATGAGAGAATTAGAGTAGCGCACACTTAAATGGTCGAATCGGGGTCGGAAATCAGTGAATGAAGGAATAAATACAGGTTTAAGAGTAAAAGGGAGATTTGATGGAAACACTAAATGGGAGAATCAGTGCAGAGTGCCATTCCATCAGAACATTGGTCAGAATGCCAACATATTTTCCATAATACAGGAGGAAACAGAGACGCTGCTCCAGCTCCTTTATGTTCTAAAATACAGGAGGAAGCAGTGACGCTGCTCCAGCTCCTTTATTTTCTATAATACAGGAGGAAGCAGTGACGCTGCTCCAGCTCCTTTATTTTCTATAATACAAGAGGAAGCAGTGACGCTGCTCCAGCTCCTTTATTTTCTATAATACAGTAGAAAGCAGTGACGCTGCTCCAGCTCATTTATTTTCTGTAATACAGGAGGAAGCAGTGACACTGCTCCAGCTCCTTTATTTTCTATAATACAGGAGGAAGCAGTGACGCTGCTCCAGCTCCTGTATTTTCTCTCATACAAGAGGAAGCAGTGACTCTGCTCCAGCTCCTTTATTTTGTATAATACAGGAGGAAGCCGTGACGCTGCTCCTGCTCCTTTATTTTCTATAATACAGGAGGAAGCAGTGACGCTGCTCTAGCTCCTGTATTTTCTATAATACAGGAGGAAGCAGAGACGCTGCTCCAGCTCCTTTATTTTCTTTAATACAGGAGGAAGCAGTGACGCTGCTCCAGCTCCTTTATTTTCTATAATACAGGAGGAAGCAGTGACGATGCTCCAGCTCCTTTATTTTCGATAATACAGGAGGAAGCAGTGACGCTACTCCAGCTCCTTTATTTTCTATAATACAGGAGGAAGCAGTGACGCTGCTCCAGCTACTTTATTTACTATAAATCAGGAGGAAGCAGTCACGCTGCTCCAGCTCCTTTATTTTCTATAATACAGGAGGAAGCAGTGACTCTGCTCCAGCTCCTTTATTTTCTATAATACAGGAGGAAGCAGTGACGCTGCTCCAGCTCCTTTATTTACTATAAATCAGGAGGAAGCAGTGACGCTGCTCCAGCTCCTTTATTTTCTATAATACAGGAGGAAGCAGTGACGCTGCTCCAGCTCCTTTATTTTCTATAATACAAGGGGAAGCAGTGACGCTGCTCCAGCTCCTTTATTTTCTATAATACAGGAGGAAGCAGTGACGATGCTCCAGCTCCTTTATTTTCTATAATACAGGAGGAAGCGGTGACGCTGCTGAAGCTCCTTTATTTTCTATAATACAAGGGGAAGCAGTGACGCTGCTCCAGCTCCTTTATTTTCGATAATACAGGAGGAAGCAGTGACGCTGCTCCGGCTCCTTTATTTTCTATAATACAAGGGGAAGCAGTGACCCTGCTCCAGCTCCTTTATTTTCGATAATACAGGAGGAAGCAGTGACGCTGCTCCAGCTCCTTTATTTTCTATAATACAGGAGGAAGCAGTGACGCTGCTCCAGCTCCTTTATTTTCTATAATACAGGAGGAAGCAGAGACGCTGCTCCAGCTCCTTTATTTTCTATAATACAGGAGGAAGCAGTGACGCTGCTCCGGCTCCTTTATTTTCTATAATACAGGAGGAAGCAGTGACGTTGCTCCAGCTCCTTTATTTTCTATAATACAAGGGGAAGCAGTCACGCTGCTCCAGCTCCTTTATTTTCTATAATACAGGAGGAAGCAGTGACGCTGCTCCAGCTCCTTTATTTTCTATAATACATGAGGAAGCAGTGACGCTGCTCCAGCTCCTTTATTTTCTATAATACAGGAGGAAGTAGTGACGCTGCTCCAGCTCCTTTATTTTCTATAATACATGAGGAAGCAGTGACGCTGCTCCAGCTCCTTTATTTTCTATAATACAGTAGGAGGCAGTGACGCTGCTCCAGCTCCTTTATTTTCATTAATACAGGAGGAAGCTGTGACGCTGCTCCTGCTCCTTTATTTTCTTTAATACAGGAGGAAGCAGTGACGCTGCTCCAGCTCCTTTATTTTCTATAATACAGGAGGAAGTAGTAACTCTGCTCCAGCTCCTTTATTTTCTTTCATACAGGAGGAAGCAGTGAATCTGCTCCAGCTCCTTTATTTTCTATAATACAGGAGGAAGCAGTGACTCTGCTCCAGCTCCTTTATTTTCTTTAATACAGGGGGAAGCAGTGACTCTGCTCCAGCTCCTTTATTTCCTATAATACATGAGGAAGCAGTGACGCTGCTCCAGCTCCTTTATTTTCTGTAATACAGGAGGAAGCAGTGACGCTGCTCCAGCTCCTTTATTTTCTATAATACAGGAGGAAGCAGTGACGCTGCTCCAGCTCCTTTATTTTCTATAATACAGGAGGAAGCAGTGACGCTGCTCCGGCTCCTTTATTTTCTATAATACAAGGGGAAGCACTGACGCTGCTCCAGCTCCTTTATTTTCTATAATACAAGGGGAAGCAGTGACGCTGCTCCAGCTCCTTTATTTTCTATAATACAGGAGGAAGCCGTGACGCTGCTCCAGCTCCTTTATTTTCTATAATACAGGAGGAAGCAGTGACGCTGCTCCAGCTCCTTTATTTTCTATAATACAGGAGGAAGCAGTGACGCTGCTCCAGCTCCTTTATTTTCGATAATACAGGAGGAAGCAGTGACGCTGCTCCAGCTCCTTTATTTTCTATAATACAGGAGGAAGCAGTGACGCTGCTCCAGCTCCTTTATTTTCTATAATACAGGAGGAAGCAGAGTCGCTGCTCCAGCTCCTTTATTTTCTATAATACAGCAGGAAGCAGTGACGCTGCTCCAGCTCCTTTATTTTCTATAATACAGGAGGAAGTAGTGACGCTGCTCCAGCTCCTTTATTTTCTATAATACAGGAGGAAGCAGTGACGCTGCTCCGGCTCCTTTATTTTCTATAATACAAGGGGAAGCAGTGACGCTGCTCCAGCTCCTTTATTTTCTATAATACAGGAGGAAGCAGTGACGCTGCTCCAGCTCCTTAATTTTCTATAATACAAGAGGAAGCAGTGACGCTGCTCCAGCTCCTTTATTTTCTATAATACAGTAGGAGGCAGTGACGCTGCTCCAGCTCCTTTATTTTCATTAATACAGGAGGAAGCTGTGACGCTGCTCCAGCTCCTTTATATTCTATAATACAGGAGGAAGCAGTGACGCTGCTCCAGCTCCTTTATTTTCTATAATACAGGAGGAAGTAGTAACTCTGCTCCAGCTCCTTTATTTTCTTTCATACAGGAGGAAGCAGTGAATCTGCTCCAGCTCCTTTATTTTCTTTCATACAGGAGGAAGCAGTGACTCTGCTCCAGCTCCTTTATTTTCTTTAATACAGGGGGAAGCAGTGACTCTGCTCCAGCTCCTTTATTTCCTATAATACATGAGGAAGCAGTGACGCTGCTCCAGCTCCTTTATTTTCTGTAATACAGGAGGAAGCAGTGACGCTGCTCCAGCTCCTTTATTTTCTATAATATAGGAGGAAGCAGTGACGCTGCTCCGGCTCCTTTATTTTCTATAATACAGGAGGAAGCAGAGACGCTGCTGCCGCTCCTTTATTTTCTATAATACAGGAGGAAGCAGTGACGCTGCTCCGGCTCCTTTATTTTCTATAATACAGGAGGAAGCAGTGACGCTGCTCCAGCTCCTTTATTTTCGATAATACAGGAGGAAGCAGTGACGCTGCTCCAGCTCCTTTATTTACTATAAATCAGGAGGAAGCAGTGACGCTGCTCCAGCTCCTTTATTTTCTATAATACAAGGGGAAGCAGTGACGCTGCTCCAGCTCCTTTATTTTCTATAATACAGGAGGAAGCAGTGACGCTGCTCCAGCTCCTTTATTTTCTATAATACATGAGGAAGCAGTGACGCTGCTCCAGCTCCTTTATTTTATATAATGCAAGGTGAAGCAGTGACGCTGCTCCAGCTCCTTTATTTTCTTTAATACAGGAGGAAGCTGTGACGCTGCTCCAGCTCCTTTATTTTCTTTAATACAGGAGGAAGCAGTGACGCTGCTCCAGATCCTTTATATTCTATAATACAGGAGGAAGTAGTGACGCTGCTCCAGCTCCTTTATTTTCTTTAATACAGGAGGAAGCAGTGACTCTGCTCCAGCTCCTTTATTTTCTTTAATTCAGGAGGAAGCAGTGACTCTGCTCAAGCTCCTTTATTTTCGATAATACAGGAGGAAGCAGTGACGCTGCTCCGGCTCCTTTATTTTCTATAATACAGGAGGAAGCAGTGACGCTGCTCCAGTTCCTTTATTTTGTATAATACAGGAGGAAGCAGTGACGCTGCGCCAGCTCCTTTATTTTCTTTAATACAGGCGGAAGCAGTGACTCTGCTCCAGCTCCTTTATTTTCTTTAATACAGGGGGAAGCAGTGACTCTGCTCCAGCTCCTTTATTTCCTATAATACATGAGGAAGCAGTGACGCTGCTCCAGCTCCTTTATTTTCTGTAATACAGGAGGAAGCAGTGACGCTGCTCCAGCTCCTTTATTTTCTATAATATAGGAGGAAGCAGTGACGCTGCTCCGGCTCCTTTATTTTCTATAATACAGGAGGAAGCAGAGACGCTGCTGCCGCTCCTTTATTTTCTATAATACAGGAGGAAGCAGTGACGCTGCTCCGGCTCCTTTATTTTCTATAATACAGGAGGAAGCAGTGACGCTGCTCCAGCTCCTTTATTTTCGATAATACAGGAGGAAGCAGTGACGCTGCTCCAGCTCCTTTATTTACTATAAATCAGGAGGAAGCAGTGACGCTGCTCCAGCTCCTTTATTTTCTATAATACAAGGGGAAGCAGTGACGCTGCTCCAGCTCCTTTATTTTCTATAATACAGGAGGAAGCAGTGACGCTGCTCCAGCTCCTTTATTTTCTATAATACATGAGGAAGCAGTGACGCTGCTCCAGCTCCTTTATTTTATATAATGCAAGGTGAAGCAGTGACGCTGCTCCAGCTCCTTTATTTTCTTTAATACAGGAGGAAGCTGTGACGCTGCTCCAGCTCCTTTATTTTCTTTAATACAGGAGGAAGCAGTGACGCTGCTCCAGATCCTTTATATTCTATAATACAGGAGGAAGTAGTGACGCTGCTCCAGCTCCTTTATTTTCTTTAATACAGGAGGAAGCAGTGACTCTGCTCCAGCTCCTTTATTTTCTTTAATTCAGGAGGAAGCAGTGACTCTGCTCAAGCTCCTTTATTTTCGATAATACAGGAGGAAGCAGTGACGCTGCTCCGGCTCCTTTATTTTCTATAATACAGGAGGAAGCAGTGACGCTGCTCCAGTTCCTTTATTTTGTATAATACAGGAGGAAGCAGTGACGCTGCGCCAGCTCCTTTATTTTCTTTAATACAGGCGGAAGCAGTGACTCTGCTCCAGCTCCTTTATTTTCTTTAATACAGGGGGAAGCAGTGACTCTGCTCCAGCTCCTTTATTTCCTATAATACATGAGGAAGCAGTGACGCTGCTCCAGCTCCTTTATTTTCTGTAATACAGGAGGAAGCAGTGACGCTGCTCCAGCTCCTTTATTTTCTATAATATAGGAGGAAGCAGTGACGCTGCTCCGGCTCCTTTATTTTCTATAATACAGGAGGAAGCAGTGACGCTGCTCCAGCTCCTTTATTTTCTATAATACAAGGGGAAGCACTGACGCTGCTCCAGCTCCTTTATTTCCTATAATACATGAGGAAGCAGTGACGCTGCTCCAGCTCCTTTATTTTCTGTAATACAGGAGGAAGCAGTGACGCTGCTCCGGCTCCTTTATTTTCTATAATACAGGAGGAAGCACTGACGCTGCTCCAGCTCCTTTATTTTCTATAATACAAGGGGAAGCAGTGACGCTGCTCCAGCTCCTTTATTTTCTATAATACAGGAGGAAGCCGTGACGCTGCTCCGGCTCCTTTATTTTCTATAATACAAGGGGAAGCACTGACGCTGCTCCAGCTCCTTTATTTTCTATAATACAAGGGGAAGCAGTGACGCTGCTCCAGCTCCTTTATTTTCTATAATACAGGAGGAAGCCGTGACGCTGCTCCAGCTCCTTTATTTTCTATAATACAGGAGGAAGCAGTGACGCTGCTCCAGCTCCTTTATTTTCTATAATACAAGGGGAAGCAGTGACGCTGCTCCAGCTCCTTTATTTTCTATAATACAGGAGGAAGCAGTGACGCTGCTCCGGCTCCTTTATTTTCTATAATACAAGGGGAAGCAGTGACGCTGCTCCAGCTCCTTTATTTTCGATAATACAGGAGGAAGCAGTGACGCTGCTCCAGCTCCTTTATTTTCTATAATACAGGAGGAAGCAGTGACGCTGCTCCAGCTCCTTTATTTTCTATAATACAGGAGGAAGCAGAGTCGCTGCTCCAGCTCCTTTATTTTCTATAATACAGCAGGAAGCAGTGACGCTGCTCCAGCTCCTTTATTTTCTATAATACAGGAGGAAGTAGTGACGCTGCTCCAGCTCCTTTATTTTCTATAATACAGGAGGAAGCAGTGACGCTGCTCCGGCTCCTTTATTTTCTATAATACAAGGGGAAGCAGTGACGCTGCTCCAGCTCCTTTATTTTCTATAATACAGGAGGAAGCAGTGACGCTGCTCCAGCTCCTTAATTTTCTATAATACAAGAGGAAGCAGTGACGCTGCTCCAGCTCCTTTATTTTCTATAATACAGTAGGAGGCAGTGACGCTGCTCCAGCTCCTTTATTTTCATTAATACAGGAGGAAGCTGTGACGCTGCTCCAGCTCCTTTATTTTCTTTAATACAGGAGGAAGCAGTGACGCTGCTCCAGCTCCTTTATTTTCTATAATACAGGAGGAAGTAGTAACTCTGCTCCAGCTCCTTTATTTTCTTTCATACAGGAGGAAGCAGTGAATCTGCTCCAGCTCCTTTATTTTCTATAATACAGGAGGAAGCAGTGACTCTGCTCCAGCGCCTTTATTTTCTTTAATACAGGGGGAAGCAGTGACTCTGCTCCAGCTCCTTTATTTCCTAAAATAATGAGGAAGCAGTGACGCTGCTCCAGCTCCTTTATTTTCTGTAATACAGGAGGAAGCAGTGACGCTGCTCCAGCTCCTTTATTTTCTATAATATAGGAGGAAGCAGTGACGCTGCTCCGGCTCCTTTATTTTCTATAATACAGGAGGAAGCAGAGACGCTGCTGCCGCTCCTTTATTTTCTATAATACAGGAGGAAGCAGTGACGCTGCTCCGGCTCCTTTATTTTCTATAATACAAGGGGAAGCACTGACGCTGCTCCAGCTCCTTTATTTTCGATAATACAGGAGGAAGCAGTGACGCTGCTCCAGCTCCTTTATTTACTATAAATCAGGAGGAAGCAGTGACGCTGCTCCAGCTCCTTTATTTTCTATAATACAAGGGGAAGCAGTGACGCTGCTCCAGCTCCTTTATTTTCTATAATACAGGAGGAAGCAGTGACGCTGCTCCAGCTCCTTTATTTTCTATAATACAAGGGGAAGCAGTGACGCTGCTCCGGCTCCTTTATTTTCTATAATACAGGAGGAAGCAGTGACGCTGCTCCAGCTCCTTTATTTTCGATAATACAGGAGGAAGCAGTGACGCTGCTCCAGCTCCTTTATTTTCTATAATACCGGAGTAAGCAGTGACGCTGCTCCAGCTCATTTATTTTTGTATAATACAGGAGGAAGCAGAGTCGCTGCTCCAGCTCCTTTATTTTCTATAATACAGGAGGAAGCAGTGACGCTGCTCCAGCTCATTTATTTTTGTATAATACAGGAGGAAGCAGAGTCGCTGCTCCAGCTCCTTTATTTTCTATAATACAGGAGGAAGCAGTGACGCTGCTCCGGCTCCTTTATTTTCTATAATACAGGAGGAAGCAGTGACGCTGCTCCAGCTCCATTATTTTCTATAATACAAGGGGAAGCAGTGACGCTGCTCCAGCTCCTTTATTTTCTCTAATACAGGAGGAAGCAGTGACGCTGCTCCAGCTCCTTTATTTTCTATAATACAAGGGGAAGCAGTGACGCTGCTCCGGCTCCTTTATTTTCTATAATACAGGAGGAAGCAGTGACGCTGCTCCAGCTCCTTTATTTTCTATAATACATGAGGAAGCAGTGACGCTGCTCCAGCTCCTTTATTTTATATAATGCAAGGTGAAGCAGTGACGCTGCTCCAGCTCCTTTATTTTCTATAATACAGGAGGAAGCAGAGACGCTGCTCCAGCTCCTTTATTTTCTATAATACAAGGGGAAGCAGTGACGCTGCTCCGGCTCCTTTATTTTCTATAATACAGGAGGAAGCAGTGACGCTGCTCCAGCTCCTTTATTTTCTATAATACATGAGGAAGCAGTGACGCTGCTCCAGCTCCTTTATTTTATATAATGCAAGGTGAAGCAGTGACGCTGCTCCAGCTCCTTTATTTTCTATAATACAGGAGGAAGCAGTGACGCTGCTCCAGCTCCTTTATTTTCTATAATACAGGAGGAAGCAGTGACACTGCTCCAGCTCCTTTATTTTCTATAATACAGGAGGAAGCTGTGACGCTGCTCCAGCTCCTTTATTTTCTTTAATACAGGAGGAAGCTGTGACGCTGCTCCAGCTCCTTTATTTTCTTTAATACAGGAGGAAGCAGTGACGCTGCTCCAGATCCTTTATATTCTATAATACAGGAGGAAGTAGTAACTCTGCTCCAGCTCCTTTATTTTCTTTAATTCAGGAGGAAGCAGTGACACTGCTCCAGCTCCTTTATTTTCGATAATACAGGAGGAAGCAGTGACGCTGCTCCAGCTCCTTTATTTTCTATAATACAGGAGGAAGCAGTGACGCTGCTCCAGTTCCTTTATTTTGTATAATACAGGAGGAAGCGGTGACGCTGCTCCAGCTCCTTTATTTTCTATAATACAGGAGGAAGCAGTGACGCTGCGCCAGCTCTTTTATTTTCTATAATACAGGAGGAAGCAGTGACGCTGTTCCAGCTCCTTTATTTTCTATAATACAAGGGGAAGCAGTGACGCTGCTCCAGCTCCTTTATTTTCTATAATACAGGAGGAAGCAGTGACGCTGCTCCAGCTCCTTAATTTTCTATAATACAAGAGGAAGCAGTGACGCTGCTCCAGCTCCTTTATTTTCTATAATACAGGAGGAAGCAGTGACGCTACTCCATCTTCTTTATTTTCTATAATACAGTAGGAGGCAGTGACGCTGCTCCAGCTCCTTTATTTTCATTAATACAGGAGGAAGCTGTGACGCTGCTCCAGCTCCTTTATTTTCTTTAATACAGGAGGAAGCAGTGACGCTGCTCCAGCTCCTTTATTTTCTATAATACAGGAGGAAGTAGTAACTCTGCTCCAGCTCCTTTATTTTCTTTCATACAGGAGGAAGCAGTGAATCTGCTCCAGCTCCTTTATTTTCTATAATACAGGAGGAAGCAGTGACTCTGCTCCAGCTCCTTTATTTTCTTTAATACAGGGGGAAGCAGTGACTCTGCTCCAGCTCCTTTATTTCCTATAATACATGAGGAAGCAGTGACGCTGCTCCAGCTCCTTTATTTTCTATAATACAGGAGGAAGCAGTGACGCTGCTCCAGCTCCTTTATTTTCTATAATATAGGAGGAAGCAGTGACGCTGCTCCGGCTCCTTTATTTTCTATAATACAGGAGGAAGCAGAGACGCTGCTGCCGCTCCTTTATTTTCTATAATACAGGAGGAAGCAGTGACGCTGCTCCGGCTCCTTTATTTTCTATAATACCGGAGGAAGCGGTGACGCTGCTCCAGCTCCTGTATTTACTATAAATCAGGAGGAAGCAGTGACGCTGCTCCAGCTCCTTTATTTTCTATAATACAAGGGGAGGCAGTGACGCTGCTCCAGCTCCTTTATTTTCTATAATACAGGAGGAAGCAGTGACGCTGCTCCAGCTCCTTTATTTTCTATAATACAGGAGGAAGCAGAGACGCTGCTCCAGCTCCTTTATTTTCTATAATACAGGAGGAAGCAGTGACGCTGCTCCGGCTCCTTTATTTTCTATAATACAAGGGGAAGCAGTGACGCTGCTCCAGCTCCTTTATTTTCGATAATACAGGAGGAAGCAGTGACGCTGCTCCAGCTCCTTTATTTTCTATAATACAGGAGGAAGCAGTGACGCTGCTCCAGCTCATTTATTTTTGTATAATACAGGAGGAAGCAGAGTCGCTGCTCCAGCTCCTTTATTTTCTATAATACAGGAGGAAGCAGTGACGCTGCTCCGGCTCCTTTATTTTCTATAATACAGGAGGAAGCAGTGACGCTGCTCCAGCTCCTTTATTTTCTATAATACAGGAGGAAGTAGTGACGCTGCTCCAGCTCCTTTATTTTCTATAATACAGGAGGAAGCAGTGACGCTGCTCCGGCTCCTTTATTTTCTATAATACAAGGGGAAGCAGTGACGCTGCTCCAGCTCCTTTATTTTCTATAATACAGGAGGAAGCAGTGACGCTGCTCCAGCTCCTTAATTTTCTATAATACAAGAGGAAGCAGTGACGCTGCTCCAGCTCCTTTATTTTCTATAATACAGTAGGAGGCAGTGACGCTGCTCCAGCTCCTTTATTTTCATTAATACAGGAGGAAGCTGTGACGCTGCTCCAGCTCCTTTATTTTCTTTAATACAGGAGGAAGCAGTGACGCTGCTCCAGCTCCTTTATTTTCTATAATACAGGAGGAAGTAGTAACTCTGCTCCAGCTCCTTTATTTTCTTTCATACAGGAGGAAGCAGTGAATCTGCTCCAGCTCCTTTATTTTCTATAATACAGGAGGAAGCAGTGACTCTGCCCCAGCGCCTTTATTTTCTTTAATACAGGGGGAAGCAGTGACTCTGCTCCAGCTCCTTTATTTCCTAAAATAATGAGGAAGCAGTGACGCTGCTCCAGCTCCTTTATTTTCTGTAATACAGGAGGAAGCAGTGACGCTGCTCCAGCTCCTTTATTTTCTATAATATAGGAGGAAGCAGTGACGCTGCTCCGGCTCCTTTATTTTCTATAATACAGGAGGAAGCAGAGACGCTGCTGCCGCTCCTTTATTTTCTATAATACAGGAGGAAGCAGTGACGCTGCTCCGGCTCCTTTATTTTCTATAATACAAGGGGAAGCACTGACGCTGCTCCAGCTCCTTTATTTTCGATAATACAGGAGGAAGCAGTGACGCTGCTCCAGCTCCTTTATTTACTATAAATCAGGAGGAAGCAGTGACGCTGCTCCAGCTCCTTTATTTTCTATAATACAAGGGGAAGCAGTGACGCTGCTCCAGCTCCTTTATTTTCTATAATACAGGAGGAAGCAGTGACGCTGCTCCAGCTCCTTTATTTTCTATAATACAAGGGGAAGCAGTGACGCTGCTCCGGCTCCTTTATTTTCTATAATACAAGGGGAAGCAGTGACGCTGCTCCAGCTCCTTTATTTTCGATAATACAGGAGGAAGCAGTGACGCTGCTCCAGCTCCTTTATTTTCTATAATACCGGAGTAAGCAGTGACGCTGCTCCAGCTCATTTATTTTTGTATAATACAGGAGGAAGCAGAGTCGCTGCTCCAGCTCCTTTATTTTCTATAATACAGGAGGAAGCAGTGACGCTGCTCCAGCTCATTTATTTTTGTATAATACAGGAGGAAGCAGAGTCGCTGCTCCAGCTCCTTTATTTTCTATAATACAGGAGGAAGCAGTGACGCTGCTCCGGCTCCTTTATTTTCTATAATACAGGAGGAAGCAGTGACGCTGCTCCAGCTCCATTATTTTCTATAATACAAGGGGAAGCAGTGACGCTGCTCCAGCTCCTTTATTTTCTCTAATACAGGAGGAAGCAGTGACGCTGCTCCAGCTCCTTTATTTTCTATAATACAAGGGGAAGCAGTGACGCTGCTCCGGCTCCTTTATTTTCTATAATACAGGAGGAAGCAGTGACGCTGCTCCAGCTCCTTTATTTTCTATAATACATGAGGAAGCAGTGACGCTGCTCCAGCTCCTTTATTTTATATAATGCAAGGTGAAGCAGTGACGCTGCTCCAGCTCCTTTATTTTCTATAATACAGGAGGAAGCAGAGACGCTGCTCCAGCTCCTTTATTTTCTATAATACAAGGGGAAGCAGTGACGCTGCTCCGGCTCCTTTATTTTCTATAATACAGGAGGAAGCAGTGACGCTGCTCCAGCTCCTTTATTTTCTATAATACATGAGGAAGCAGTGACGCTGCTCCAGCTCCTTTATTTTATATAATGCAAGGTGAAGCAGTGACGCTGCTCCAGCTCCTTTATTTTCTATAATACAGGAGGAAGCAGTGACGCTGCTCCAGCTCCTTTATTTTCTATAATACAGGAGGAAGCAGTGACACTGCTCCAGCTCCTTTATTTTCTATAATACAGGAGGAAGCTGTGACGCTGCTCCAGCTCCTTTATTTTCTTTAATACAGGAGGAAGCTGTGACGCTGCTCCAGCTCCTTTATTTTCTTTAATACAGGAGGAAGCAGTGACGCTGCTCCAGATCCTTTATATTCTATAATACAGGAGGAAGTAGTAACTCTGCTCCAGCTCCTTTATTTTCTTTAATTCAGGAGGAAGCAGTGACACTGCTCCAGCTCCTTTATTTTCGATAATACAGGAGGAAGCAGTGACGCTGCTCCAGCTCCTTTATTTTCTATAATACAGGAGGAAGCAGTGACGCTGCTCCTGTTCCTTTATTTTGTATAATACAGGAGGAAGCAGTGACGCTGCGCCAGCTCTTTTATTTTCTATAATACAGGAGGAAGCAGTGACGCTGTTCCAGCTCCTTTATTTTCTATAATACAAGGGGAAGCAGTGACGCTGCTCCAGCTCCTTTATTTTCTATAATACAGGAGGAAGCAGTGACGCTGCTCCAGCTCCTTAATTTTCTATAATACAAGAGGAAGCAGTGACGCTGCTCCAGCTCCTTTATTTTCTATAATACAGGAGGAAGCAGTGACGCTACTCCATCTTCTTTATTTTCTATAATACAGTAGGAGGCAGTGACGCTGCTCCAGCTCCTTTATTTTCATTAATACAGGAGGAAGCTGTGACGCTGCTCCAGCTCCTTTATTTTCTTTAATACAGGAGGAAGCAGTGACGCTGCTCCAGCTCCTTTATTTTCTATAATACAGGAGGAAGTAGTAACTCTGCTCCAGCTCCTTTATTTTCTTTCATACAGGAGGAAGCAGTGAATCTGCTCCAGCTCCTTTATTTTCTATAATACAGGAGGAAGCAGTGACTCTGCTCCAGCTCCTTTATTTTCTTTAATACAGGGGGAAGCAGTGACTCTGCTCCAGCTCCTTTATTTCCTATAATACATGAGGAAGCAGTGACGCTGCTCCAGCTCCTTTATTTTCTATAATACAGGAGGAAGCAGTGACGCTGCTCCAGCTCCTTTATTTTCTATAATATAGGAGGAAGCAGTGACGCTGCTCCGGCTCCTTTATTTTCTATAATACAGGAGGAAGCAGAGACGCTGCTGCCGCTCCTTTATTTTCTATAATACAGGAGGAAGCAGTGACGCTGCTCCGGCTCCTTTATTTTCTATAATACCGGAGGAAGCGGTGACGCTGCTCCAGCTCCTGTATTTACTATAAATCAGGAGGAAGCAGTGACGCTGCTCCAGCTCCTTTATTTTCTATAATACAAGGGGAAGCAGTGACGCTGCTCCAGCTCCTTTATTTTCTATAATACAGGAGGAAGCAGTGACGCTGCTCCAGCTCCTTTATTTTCTATAATACAGGAGGAAGCAGAGACGCTGCTCCAGCTCCTTTATTTTCTATAATACAGGAGGAAGCAGTGACGCTGCTCCGGCTCCTTTATTTTCTATAATACAAGGGGAAGCAGTGACGCTGCTCCAGCTCCTTTATTTTCGATAATACAGGAGGAAGCAGTGACGCTGCTCCAGCTCCTTTATTTTCTATAATACAGGAGGAAGCAGTGACGCTGCTCCAGCTCATTTATTTTTGTATAATACAGGAGGAAGCAGAGTCGCTGCTCCAGCTCCTTTATTTTCTATAATACAGGAGGAAGCAGTGACGCTGCTCCGGCTCCTTTATTTTCTATAATACAGGAGGAAGCAGTGACGCTGCTCCAGCTCCTTTATTTTCTATAATACAAGGGGAAGCACTGACGCTGCTCCAGCTCCTTTATTTTCGATAATACAGGAGGAAGCAGTGACGCTGCTCCAGCTCCTGTATTTACTATAAATCAGGAGGAAGCAGTGACGCTGCTCCAGCTCCTATATTTTCTATAATACAAGGGGAAGCAGTGACGCTGCTCCAGCTCCTTTATTTTCTATAATACAGGAGGAAGCAGTGACGCTGCTCCAGCTCCTTTATTTTCTATAATACAGGAGGAAGCAGAGACGCTGCTCCAGCTCCTTTATTTTCTATAATACAGGAGGAAGCAGTGACGCTGCTCCGGCTCCTTTATTTTCTATAATACAAGGGGAAGCAGTGACGCTGCTCCAGCTCCTTTATTTTCGATAATACAGGAGGAAGCAGTGACGCTGCTCCAGCTCCTTTATTTTCTATAATACAGGAGGAAGCAGTGACGCTGCTCCAGCTCATTTATTTTTGTATAATACAGGAGGAAGCAGAGTCGCTGCTCCAGCTCCTTTATTTTCTATAATACAGGAGGAAGCAGTGACGCTGCTCCGGCTCCTTTATTTTCTATAATACAGGAGGAAGCAGTGACGCTGCTCCAGCTCCATTATTTTCTATAATACAAGGGGAAGCAGTGACGCTGCTCCGGCTCCTTTATTTTCTCTAATACAGGAGGAAGCAGAGAAGCTGCTCCAGCTCCTTTATTTTCTATAATACAGGAGGAAGCAGTGACGCTGCTCCAGCTCCTTTATTTTCTATAATACAGGAGGAAGCAGTGACGCTGCTCCAGCTCCTTTATTTTCTATAATACAGGAGGAAGCGGTGACGCTGCTCCAGCTCCATTATTTTCTATAATACAAGGGGAAGCAGTGACGCTGCTCCAGCTCCTTTATTTTCTATAATACAGGAGGAAGCAGTGACGCTGCTCCGGCTCCTTTATTTTCTATAATACAGGAGGAAGCAGTGACGCTGCTCCAGCTCCATTATTTTCTATAATACAAGGGGAAGCAGTGACGCTGCTCCGGCTCCTTTATTTTCTATAATACTGGAGGAAGCAGTGACGCTGCTCCAGCTCCATTATTTTCTATAATACAAGGGGAAGCAGTGACGCTGCTCCGGCTCCTTTATTTTCTATAATACAGGAGGAAGCAGTGACGCTGCTCCAGCTCCATTATTTTCTATAATACAAGGGGAAGCAGTGACGCTGCTCCGGCTCCTTTATTTTCTATAATACAGGAGGAAGCAGTGACGCTGCTCCAGCTCCTTTATTTTCTATAATACAGGAGGAAGCAGTGACGCTGCTCCAGCTCCATTATTTTCTATAATACAAGGGGAAGCAGTGACGCTGCTCCGGCTCCTTTATTTTCTATAATACAGGAGGAAGCAGTGACGCTGCTCCAGATCCTTTATATTCTATAATACAGGAGGAAGTAGTAACTCTGCTCCAGCTCCTTTATTTTCTTTAATTCAGGAGGAAGCAGTGACTCTGCTCAAGCTCCTTTATTTTCGATAATACAGGAGGAAGCAGTGACGCTGCTCCGGCTCCTTTATTTTCTATAATACAGGAGGAAGCAGTGACGCTGCTCCAGCTCCTTTATTTTCTATAATACAAGGGGAAGCAGTGACGCTGCTCCAGCTCCTTTATTTTCTATAATACAGGAGGAAGCAGTGACGCTGCTCCAGCTCCTTAATTTTCTATAATACAAGAGGAAGCAGTGACGCTGCTCCAGCTCCTTTATTTTCTATAATACAGGAGGAAGCAGTGACGATACTCCAGCTCCTTTATTTTCTTTAATACAGGAGGAAGCAGTGACGCTGTTCCAGCTCCTTTATTTTCTATAATACAAGGGGAAGCAGTGACGCTGCTCCAGCTCCTTTATTTTCTATTATACAGGAGGAAGCAGTGACGCTGCTCCAGCTCCTTAATTTTCTATAATACAAGAGGAAGCAGTGACGCTGCTCCAGCTCCTTTATTTTCTATAATACAGGAGGAAGCAGTGACGATACTCCAGCTCCTTTATTTTCTTTAATACAGGAGGAAGCAGAGACGCTGCTCCAGCTCCTTTATTTTCTATAATACAGGAGGAAGCAGTGACGCTTCTCCAGCTCTTTTATTTTCTATAATACAAGGGGAAGCAGTGACGCTGCTCCAGCTCCTTTATTTTCTATAATACAGGAGGAAGCAGTGACGCTGCGCCAGCTCCTTTATTTTCTTTAATACAGGAGGAAGCAGTGACGCTGCTCAAGCTCCTTTATTTTCTTTAATACAGGAGGAAGCAGTGACATTGCTCCAGCTCCTGTATTTTCTATAACACAGGAGGAAGCAGTGACGCTGCTCCAACTCCTTTATTTTGTATAATACAGGAGGAAGCAGTGACGCTGCTCCAGCTCCTTTATTTTCTATACTACAGGAGGAAGCAGTGACGCTGCTCCAGCTACTTTATTTTCTATAATACAGGAGGATGCAGAGACGCTGCTCCGGCTCCTTTATTTTCTATAATACAGGAGGAAACAGTGACGCTGCTCCAGCTCCTTTATTTTCTATAATATAGGAGGAAGCAGTGAAGCTGTTCCAGCTCCGCTATTTTCTATAATACAGGAGGAAGCAGTGACGCTGCTCCAGCTCTTTTATTTTCTATAATACAGGAGGAAGCAGTGACGCTGCTCCAGCTCCTTTATTTTCTACAATACAGGAGGAAGCAGAGACGCTGTTCCAGCTCCTTTATTTTCTATAATACAGGAGAAAGCAGAGACGCTGCTCCAGCTCCTTTATTTTCGATAATAGAGGAGGAAACAGTGTCGCTGCTCCAGCTCCTTTATTTTCTATAATACAGGAGGAAGCAGTGACGATGCTCCAGCTCCTATATTTTCTATAATACAGGAGGAAGCAGTGACGCTGCTCCAGCTCCGTAATTTTCTACAATAAAAGGGGAAGCAGAGACGTTGCACCAACTCCTTTACTTTCTATAATACAGGAAGAAGCAGTGACGCTGCTCCAGCTCCTTTATTTTCTATAATACAGAAGGTAGCAGTGACGCTTCTCCAGCTCCTTTATTTTCTATAATACAGGAGGAAGCAGTGACTATGCTCCAGCTCCATTATTTTCTATAATACAAGAGGAAGCGGTGACTCTGCTCCAGCTCCTTTATTTTATATAATACAGGAGGAAGCAGTGACGCTGCTCCAGCTCCATTATTTTCTATAATACAGGAGGAAGCAGTGACGCTGCTCCACCTCCTTTATTTTCCATAATAGAGGAGGAAGCAGTGACTCTGCTCCTGCTCCTTTATTTTCTATAACACAGGAGGAAGCAGTGACGCTGCTCCAGCTCCTTTATTTTCTATAATACAGGAGGAAGCAGTGACGCTGCTCCGGCTCCTTTATTTTCTATAATACAGTAGGAAGCAGTGACGCTGCTCCAGCTCCTTTATTTTCTATAATACAGGAGGAAACAGTGACGCTGCTCCAGCTCCTTTATTTTCTATAATACAGGAGGAAGCAGTGACGCTGCTCCAGCTCCTTTATTTTCTATAATACAGGAGGAAGCAGTGACGCTGCTCCAGCTCCTTTATTTTCTATAATACAGGAGGAAGCAGTGACGCTGATCCAGCTCCTTTATTTTCTATAATACAGGAGGAAGCGGTGACGCTGCTCCAGCTCCTTTATTTTCTATAATACAGGAGGAAGCGGTGACGCTGCTCCAGCTCCTTTATTTTCGATAATACAGGAGGAAGCGGTGACGCTGCTCCAGCTCCTTTATTTTCCATAATACAGGAGGAAGCGGTGACGCTGCTCCGGCTCCTTTATTTTCTATAATACAGGAGGAAGCGGAGACGCTGCTCCAGCTCCTTTATTTTCGATAATACAGGAGGAAGCGGTGACGCTGCTCCAACTCCTTTATTTTCCATAATACAGGAGGAAGCAGTGACGCTGCTCCAGCTACTTTATTTTCGATAATACAGGAGGAAGCAGTGACGCTGCTCCAGCTCCTTCATTTACTATAAATCAGGAGGAAGCAGTGACGCTGCTCCAGCTCCTTTATTTTCTATAATACAGGAGGAAGCAGTGACGCTGCTCCAGCTCCTTTATTTTCTATAATACATGAGGAAGCAGTGACGCTGCTCCAGCTCCTTTATTTTCTATAATACATGAGGAAGCAGTGACGCTGCTCCAGCTCCTTTATTTTCTATAATACAGGAGGAAGCAGTGACGCTGCTCCAGCTCCTTTATTTTCTCTCATTCAGGAGGAAGCAGTCACGCTGCTCCAGCTCCTTTATTTTCTATAATACAGGAGGAAGCAGTGACGCTGCTCCAGCTCCTTTATTTTCTATAATACAGGAGGAAGCAGTGACGCTGCTCCAGCTCCTTTATTTTCTATAATACATGAGGAAGCAGTAACGCTGCTCCAGCTCCTTTATTTTCTATTATACAGGAGGAAGCTGTGACGCTGCTCCAGCTCCTTTATTTTCTTTAATACAGGAGGAAGCAGTGACGCTGCTCCAGCTCCTTTATTTTCTATAATACAGGAGGAAGTAGTAACTCTGCTCCAGCTCCTTTATTTTCTTTAATACAGGAGGAAGCAGTGACTCTGCTCCAGCTCCTTTATTTTCTATAATACAGAAGGAAGCAGTGACTCTGCTCCGGCTCCTTTATTTTCTTTAATACAGGGGGAAGCAGTGACTCTGCTCCAGCTCCTTTATTTCCTATAATACAGGAGGAAGCAGTGACGCTGCTCCAGCTCCTTTATTTTCTGTAATACAGGAGGAAGCAGTGACTCTGCTCCTGCTCCTTTGTTTTCTATAATACAGGAGGAAGCAGTGACGCTGCTCCAGCTCCTTTATTGTCTATAATACAGGGGGAAGCAGTGACGCTGATCCAGCTCCTTTATATTCTATAATACAGGAGGAAGCAGTGACGCTGTTGCAGCTCCTTTATTTTCTATAATACAGGAGGAAGCAGAGATGCTGCTCCAGCTCCATTATTTTCTATAATACAGGAGGAAGCAGAGACGCTGTTCCAGCTCCTTTATTTTCTATAATACAGGAGGAAGCGGTGACGCTGCTCCAGCTCATTTCTTTTCTATAATACAGGAGGAAGCAGAGACGCTGCTCCAGCTCCTTTATTTTCTATAATACAGGAGGAAGCAGCGACGCTGTTCCAGCTCCATTATTTTCTATAATACAGGAGGAAGCGGTGACGCTGCTCCAGCTCCTTTATTTTCTATAATACAGGAGGAAGCGGTGACGCTGCTCCAGGTCCTTTATTTTCTATAATACAGGAGGAAGCAGTGACGCTGCTCCAGCTCCTTTATTTTCTATAATACAGGAGGAAGCAGTGACGCTGCTCCAGCTCCTTTATTTTCTATAATACAGAAGGAAGCAGAGACGCTATTCCAGCTCCTTTATTTTCTATAATACAGGAGGAAGCAGTGACGCTGCTCCAGCTCCTTTATTTTCTATAATACAGGAGGAAGCAGAGACGCTGCTCGAGCTCCTTTATTTTCTAAAATACAGGACGAAGCAGAGACGCTGCTCCAGCTCCTTTGTTTTCTATAATACAGGAGGAAGCAGAGACGCTGCTCCAGCTCCCTTATTTTCTATAATACAGGAGGAAGCAGTGACGCTGCTCCAGCTCCTTTATTTTCTATAATACAGGAGGAAGCAGAGACGCTGCTCCAGCTCATTTATTTTCTATAATACACGAGGAAGCGGTGACGCTGCTCCAGCTCCTTTATTTTCTATAATACAAGAGGAAGCAGTGACGCTGCTCCAGCTCCTTTATTTTCTATAATACAGGAGGAAGCAGTAACGCTGCTCCAGCTCCTTTATTTTCTATATTACAAGAGGAAGCAGTGACGCTGCTCCAGCTCCTTTATTTTCTTTAATACAGGAGGAAGCAGTGACTCTGCTCCAGCTCCTTTATTTTCTATAATACAGAAGGAAGCAGTGACTCTGCTCCAGCTCCTTTATTTTCTTTAATACAGGGGGAAGCAGTGACTCTGCTCCAGCTCCTTTATTTCCTATAATACAGGAGGAAGCAGTGACGCTGCTCCAGCTCCTTTATTTTCTGTAATACAGGAGGAAGCAGTGACTCTGCTCCTGCTCCTTTGTTTTCTATAATACAGGAGGAAGCAGTGACGCTGCTCCAGCTCCTTTATTGTCTATAATACAGGGGGAAGCAGTGACGCTGATCCAGCTCCTTTATATTCTATAATACAGGAGGAAGCAGTGACGCTGTTGCAGCTCCTTTATTTTCAATAATACAGGAGGAAGCAGAGACGCTGCTCCAGCTCCATTATTTTCTATAATACAGGAGGAAGCAGAGACGCTGTTCCAGCTCCTTTATTTTCTATAATACAGGAGGAAGCGGTGACGCTGCTCCAGCTCCTTTCTTTTCTATAATACAGGAGGAAGCAGAGACGCTGTTCCAGCTCCGTTATTTTCTATAATACAGGAGGAAGCGGTGACGCTGCTCCAGCTCCTTTATTTTCTATAATACAGGAGGAAGCGGTGACGCTGCTCCAGGTCCTTTATTTTCTATAATACAGGAGGAAGCAGTGACGCTGCTCCAGCTCCTTTATTTTCTATAATACAGGAGGAAGCAGTGACGCTGCTCCAGCTCCTTTATTTTCTATAATACAGAAGGAAGCAGAGACGCTATTCCAGCTCCTTTATTTTCTATAATACAGGAGGAAGCGGTGACGCTGCTCCAGCTCCTTTATTTTCTATAATACAGGAGGAAGCAGTGACGCTGCTCCAGCTCCTTTATTTTCTATAATACAGAAGGAAGCAGAGACGCTGTTACAGCTCCTTTATTTTCTATAATACAGGAGGAAGCAGTGACGCTGCTCCAGCTCCTTTATTTTCTATAATACAGGAGGAAGCGGTGACGCTGCTCCAGCTCCTTTATTTTCTATAATACAGGAGGAAGCAGTGACGCTGCTCCAGCTCCTTTATTTTCTATAATACAGAAGGAAGCAGAGACGCTGTTACAGCTCCTTTATTTTCTATAATACAGGAGGAAGCAGTGACGCTGCTCCAGCTCCTTTATTTTCTGTAATACAGGAGGAAGCGGTGACGCTGCTCCAGCTCCTTTATTTTCTATAATACAGGAGGAAGCAGAGACGCTGCTCCAGCTCCTTTATTTTCTAAAATACAGGACGAAGCAGAGACGCTGCTCCAGCTCCTTTGTTTTCTATAATACAGGAGGAAGCAGAGACGCTGCTCCAGCTCCCTTATTTTCTATAATACAGGAGGAAGCAGTGACGCTGCTCCAGCTCCTTTATTTTCTATAATACAGGAGGAAGCAGAGACGCTGCTCCAGCTCATTTATTTTCTATAATACACGAGGAAGCGGTGACGCTGCTCCAGCTCCTTTATTTTCTATAATACAGGAGGAAGCAGTGACGCTGCTCCAGCTCCTTTATTTTCTATAATACAGAAGGAAGCAGAGACGCTGTTCCAGCTCCTTTATTTTCTATAATACAGGAGGAAGCGGTGACGCTGCTCCAGCTCCTTTATTTTCGATAATAGAGGAGGAAACAGTGTCGCTGCTCCAGCTCCTTTATTTTCTATAATACAGGAGGAAGCAGTGACGATGCTCCAGCTCCTATATTTTCTATAATACAGGAGGAAGCAGTGACGCTGCTCCAGCTCCTCTATTTTCTATAATACAGGAGGAAGCAGAGACGCTGCTCCAGCTCCTTTATTTTCTAAAATACAGGAGGAAGCGTAGACGCTGCTCCAGCTCCTTTATTTTCTATAATACAGGAGGACGCAGAGACGCTGCTCCAGCTCCTTAATTTTCTATAATACAAGAGGAAGCAGTGTCAGTGCCCTAAACTGAGGAGAGAGTAAATCTACTGGTTCTATATATTCAACCAGAAAGCACAGATTCAGTGTCCTAAACTGAGGAGAGGTGAAATCTCCTGGATTTATATGTTTAAGCAGCCAACATAGGGTCAGTGCCCTCAACTGAGGAGAGTGTACATCTCCTGGTTATATATATTTAACCAACCAGCACAGAGTCAGTGCCCAAAACTGAGGAGAGCGAAAATCTCCTGGTTAAAAATAATTAAACATCCAGCATAGAGTCAGTGCGTTAAACGGTGGAGAGGGGACATCTTCTGCGTATATATATTTAACCAGCTAGCACAGATTCAGTGCCCTGAAATGAGGAGAGGGAAAATCCCCAGGTTTTTTTATTTAACCAGACAGCACAGAGTCAGTGCCCTAAACTGAGGAGAGTGTAAATCTCCTGGGTATATATATTTAACCATCCTGACATAGTCAGCTCTCTAAACTGAGGAGAGTGTAAATCTCCTGGTTATGTATATTTAACCAGCCAGCACAGGGTCAGTGCCCGAAAATGAGGACAGTGTAAAGTTCATGTTTATATATATATTTAACCAGCCAGCACAGAGTCAGTGCCCTAAACTGAGGAGAGTGTAAATCTCCTCGTTATTTATGTTAAAGCAGCCAGCACAGAGTCAGTGCCATAAACTAAGGACAGTGTACATCTGCTATTTATATGTATTTAACCAGCCAGCAAAGAGTCAGTTCTCGAAACTGAAGAGAGTATAAATCTCCTGGTTATGTATTTATTTAAACAGCAAGCACAGTGTTATTGCCTTAAACTGAGGAGAGTGTAAATCTCCTGGTTATATATATTTAACCAGCCAGCGCAGAATTAGTGCCCTAAACTGAGTTGGGTGCAAATCTTTTGGTTATATATGTTCAACGAGCCAGCACAGAGTCAGTGCCCTAAACTGAGGAGAGTGTAAATCTCCGGGTTATAAATATTTCCCCAGCCAGTGCAGAGTCAGTGCCCGAAACTGAGGAGAGTGCAAATCTCCTGGCTATATTTATTGAAACAGCCAGCACAGACTCAGTGCCCTAAACGGAGGAGAGTGTTAATCTCCTGGTTATATATATTTAACTCGCCCCCACAGATCCAATGCCCTAAACTGAGGAGAGGGAAAGTCCCCAGGTAATAGATATTTAACCAGCGAGGACAGAGACAGTGCCCTCAACTAAGGACAGTGTAAATCTCCTGTTTATATATATATTAAACCAGCAGGTATAGAGTCGGTGCCCTAAACTGAGACGAGTGTAAATTTCCTAGCTTGATGTATTCAACCAGCCAGCACAGACTCAGTGCCCTAAACAGGGAAGTGGGAAAATCTTCTGGTTATATATATTTGACCAGCCAGCACAGAGTCAGTGCCCGAACTGAGGAGAGTGTCAATCTCCTGGTTAGGTATTTTCAACCAGCAAGCACAGAGTCAGTGCCCTAAACTGACGAGAGTGTAAATCTCCTGGTTATATATATTTAAGCAGCCAGCACAGAGTCAGTGCCCTAAACTGAGGAGAGTGTAAATCTCCTGGTTATATATATTTAAGAAGCCTGACATAGTCAGTGCCCTAAACCGAGAAAAGTGAAGATCTCCTGGTTATATATATTTAAACAGGAAGTGCAATGTCAGTGCGCTATACTGAGGAGAGTGTAAATCTCCTGGTTATATATATTCAACCAGCCAGTACAGTGTCAGTGCCCTAAACTCAGGAGAGAGTAAATCCACTGGTTATGTATATATAAACATTCTGACACAGTCAGCTCCCTAAACTGAGGGGAGTGTAAATCTCCTGGTTATGTATATTTAACTAGCCCGCACAGGGTCAGTGCCCTAAAATGAGGACAGTGTAAATTTCCTGTTTATATATATTCAACCAGCCAGCACAGAGTCAGTGCCCTAAACTGAGGAGGGTGTAAATCTCCTGGTTATATATATTTAACCATCCTGCCATAGTCAGCTCCCTAAACTGAGGAGAGTGTAAATCTCCTGGTTATGTATATTTAACCAGCCAGCACAGGGTCAGTCCCCTAAAATGAGGACAGTGTAAATTTCCTGTTTATATATATTCAACCAGCCAGCATAGAGTCAGTGCCCTAAACTGAGGAGAGTGTAAATCTCCTGGTTATGTATATTTAACCATCCTGACATAGTCAGCTCTTTAAACTGAGGAGAGTGTAAATCTCCTGGTTATGTATATTTAACCAGCCAGCACAGGGTCAGTCCCCTAAAATGAGGACAGTGTAAATTTCCTGTTTATATATATTCAACCAGCCAGCATAGAGTCAGTGCCCAAAACTGAGGAGAGTGTAAATCTCCTGGTTATATATATTTAACCATCCTGACATAGTCAGCTCTCTAAACTGAGTAGAGTGTCAATCTCCTGGTTATGTATATTCAACCAGCCAGCACAGGATCAGTGCCCTAAAATGAGGACAGTGTAAATCTCCTGGTTATGTATATTCAACCAGCCAGCACAGGGTCAGTGCGCTAAAATGAGGACAGTGTAACTTTCATGTTTATATATATCCACCCACCCAGCACAGAGTCAGTGCCCTAAACTGAGGAGAGTGTAAATCTCCTCGTTATTTATATTAAAGCAGCCAGCACAGAGTCAGTGCCATAAACTAAGGACAGTGTACATCTGCTATTTATATATATTTAACCAGCCAGCAAAGAGTCAGTTCCCTAAACTGAAGAGAGTATAAATCTCCTGGTTATGTATTTATTTAAACGGCAAGCACAGTGTCATTGCCTTAAACTGAGGAGAGTGCAAATCGTTTGGTTATATATGTTCTACCAGCCAGCACAGAGTCAGTGCCCTAAACTGAGAAAAGTGAAGATCTCCTGGTTATATATATTTAAACTGGGAGCGCAATGTCAGTGGGCTATTCTGAGGAGAGTGTTAATCTCCTGGTTATATATATTCAACCAGCCAGTACAGTGTCTCTGCCCTAAACTGAGGAGAGAGTAAATCAACTGGTTCTATATATTCAACCAGAAAGCACAGATTCAGTGTCGTAAACTGAGGAGAGGTGAAATTTCCTGGATTTATATATATAAGCAGCCAGCTTAGGGTCAGTGCACTCAACTGAGGAGAGTGTACATCTCCTGGTTATAAATATTTAACCAGCCAGCACGGAGTCAGTGTCCAAAACTGAGGAGAGTGTAAATCTCCTGGCTATATTTATTGAAACAGCCAGCACAGATTCAGTGCCCTAAACGGAGGAGAGTGTTAATCTCCTGGTTATATATATTTAACTCGCCCCCACAGATCCAATGCCCTAAACTGAGGAGAGGGAAAGTCCCCAGGTAATATATATTTAACCAGCGAGGACAGAGACAGTGCCCTCAACTAAGGACAGTGTAAATCTCCTGGTTATATATATTAAACCAGCCAGTATAGAGTCGGTGCCCTAAACTGAGGCGAGTGTAAATTTCCTGGATTGATATATTCAACCAGCCAGAACAGACTCAGTGCCCTAAACTGAGAAGAGGGAAAATCTTCTGGTTATATATATTTGACCAGCCAGCACAGAGTCATTGCCTAAACTGAGGAGAGTGTAAATCTCCTGGTTATATATAATTAAACAGCCAGCACAGAGTCAGTGCCCTCAACTGAGGAGAGTGAGAATCTCCTGGCTAGGTATATTCAACCAGCCAGCACAGACTCAGTGCCTTAAACTGAGGAGATTGTTAATCTCCTGGTTATATATATTTAACCAGCCAGCACAGATTCACTGCCCTAAACTGAGGAGAGGGAAAATCCCCAGGTTATACATACTTAACCAGCCAGCATCGAGTCAGTGCCCGAACTGAGGAGAGTGTCAATCTCCTGGTTATGTATTTTCAACCAGCAAGCACAGAGTCAGTGCTCTAAACTGAGCAGAGTGTAAATCTCCTGATTAAATATATTGAACCAGCCAGCACGGACTCAGTGCCCTAAACTGACGAGAGTGTAAACCTCCTGGTTATATATATTTAACCAGCCAGCGCAGAGTCAGTGTCCCAAACTGAGGTGAGGGTAAATGTCCTGGTTATATATATTTAAGCAGCCAGCACAGAGTCAGTGCCCTAAACTGAGGAGAGTGTAAATCTCCTGGTTATGTATATTTAACCAGCCTGACATAGTCAGTGCCCTAAACTGAGAAAAGTGAAGATCTCCTGTATATATATATTTAAACATGGAGTGCAATGTCTGTGCGCTAAACTGAGGAGAGTGTAAATCTCCTGGTTATATATATTCAACCAGCCAGCACAGTGTCAGTGCCCTAAACTGAGGAGAGAGTAAATCTACTGGTTCTATATATTCAACCAGAAAGGACAGATTCAGTGTCCTAAACTGAGGAGAGGAGAAATCTCCTGGATTTCTATATTTAAGCAGCCAGCACAGGGTCAGTGCTCTCAACGGAGGAGAGTGTAAATTTCCTGGTTCTATATACTGGTACAATTACAACATTTAAAAGGTATCTGGGTGGGTGTAGGAATTAAAAAGGGTTCAGAGGAACTTGGGCCAAATTCTGACAAATAGGATGAGATTGACATCGGATATCAATTCAGCATAGATGTGTTGGATTGAATGATTTGTTTCTAAGCTTATATTGCTCTGAGTGGATTGAGCTCCGGATTTTAGATTTATGAAGCAGAAAGTAAAGAATGGCACAGAGTTATACCGAGAAATCCTGCTGATCTCAGCAGCTTTATCCTGTTTTCCTGATCCTCCTCCTTCAATCAATGCATTTTACCGATCCTCATTCAGAATTCCTGGAGCTCTGAAACTGGCCTGGAACAACGTGTTGAAAGTCCTATTGCAGTCCACACAAGGCACCTTTCCCACTGCCCTGCTCCCATGGTCTGCAATGCTGTAGACTGAGCAGACAACCCGAAGCACAATGATGAGCGCCTTCCGGCCCACGGCCCTCCTTCTCACTGAATGAAGACAATCACCAGAAGCAGAATCCAGCTCTTGTTTGAGCCTTGAATACCTGACTCTGTTTCACTGAGTGAAGATTGGACTCAGAAACAGAAATGAAATCAACTTCCTATCTGCATTGTGTCACTCTTTAAGATCTCTGTGTGTCTGAGTTCAGATCATTTGATTGGAGACTGCGGACAGTGGGTCCCCAGTGAAATGGAAAGAATGGTGGAGGAGCTCACTGAGGGACATCTCTCAAAGTGAGAGTCAGAAAGATGCTATTCAGCATTGAGAGAGTTTAAGGAGAATTGATGGCTCAGAAAAATGTTATGCGGATGTTTGTAAAACTTAGGAACTCTGACTGTTTTGTGGCTGGAGTTTATTTAATCTTTGTGTAGATTTGACACATTAATCCTCCCTCCCCACCACTACAGAAGCTGTTGGGACTGTTCAGTGTTTCCAGCGGCTTCGGTAATTATTTCAGGTTCCTGACGGGAGCAGTCTCTCACTTTTCGAACAAAACAAACCCATCCTTGTGTGTACCCAATATTTCAGTAAGAAATGGGAAGCAGCAGAGGGGAAAGCTTCTGAGATGCCGAGCAATGCTTCCCGGTTCAACACTGCAATTCACAGGAACCATCGCTAGGAAAAGCAAAGAACAATCTGACAGATCCGGTTATATTCTGGGTGAGTGTAAATCTCTTGGTTATATATATTTAACCAGCCAGCACAGAGTCGGTGCCCGAAACTAAAGAGAGTGTAAATCTGCTGGTTATATATATTTAACCAGCCAGCACAGAGTGAGTGCCCGAAACTGAGGTCAGTGAAAATCTCCTGGTTATATATATTTATCCAGCCAGCACAGAGTCAGAGTCCTAAACTGAGGAGAGCGTAAATCTCCTGGTTCAAAATATTTAAACAGCCAGCACAGAGTCAGTGCCCGAAACTGAGGAGAGCGTAAATCTCCTGGTTATATATATTGAAGCAGCCAACACAGAGTCATTGCCCTAAACGGAGGAGAGAATAAAATATCCTCGTCATATATATTTAACCAGACAGCACAGAGACAGAGCCCCAAACTGAGGAGAGTGTAAATCTCCCGGTTATATATATTTAATCAGGTAGTGCAGAGTCAGTGCCCGAACGTGAGGAGAGTGTAAATCTCCTGGTTATATACATATTTAGCCAGCCAGCACAGAGTCAGTGCCCTAAACTGAGGAGACGATAAATCGCCTGGTGATATATATATTTAACTAGCCAGTACCGAGTCAGAGCCCTAAACTGAGGAGACTGTAAATCTCCTGGTTTTATATATTTTTACAACCAGTGCATGTGTCAGTACCCAAAACTGAGGAGAGGGAAAATCTCTTGGTCATATAAATTTAACCAGCCAGCACAGAGTCGTTGCCTTAAACTGAGGAGAGTGTAATCTCCTGGTTATATATACTTAACCAGCGAAAACAGAGTCAGTGCCCAAAACAGAGGAGAGTGTCAATCTCCAAACTATACATATTCCACCAGCCAGCACGGACTCAGTGCCCAAAACGCAGGAGAGTGTAAATCTCCTGGTTATATAAATTTACACAGCCAGCACAGATCATGTTCCTAAACTGAGGAGAGGGTAAATCTCCTGGTTATATATATATTTAACCAGCCAGGACAGAAACAGTGCCCAAAACTAAGGACAGTGTAAATCTCTTATTTATATATATTTCACGAGCCAGTATAGGGTCGGTGCCCGAGACTGAGGAGAGTGTAAATCTCCTGGCTTGATATATTCAACCAGCCAGCACAGATTCAGTGCCCTAAACTGGGGAGAGAGAAAATCCCCTGGTTATATATATTTAACCAGCCAACACGGAGTCAGTGACCTAAACTGGGGAGAGGGAAAATCCCCTGGTTATATATATTTAACCAGCCAACACGGAGTCAGTGACCTAAACTGAGGAGAGTGTAAATCTCCAGGTTGTATATATTTAACCAGCCAGCGCAGAATCTGTGCCGTACACTGAGGAGAGTGTAAATCTCCTGGTTATATATATTTAACCAGCCAGTACAGAGTCAGTGCCCGAAACTGAGGAGAGGGTAAATCTCCTTGTTTAATATATTTAACCAGTCAGCGCAGAGTCAGTGCCCTAAACTGAGGAGAGTGTAAATCTCCTGGTTATATATATTCAACCAGCCAGCACAGTGTCAGTGCCCTAAACTGAGGAGAGAGTAAATCTCCTGGTTTAATATATTTAACCAGCCAGCGCAGAATCTGTGCCGTACACTGAGGAGAGTGTAAATCTCCTGTTTATATATATTTAACCAGCCAGCACAGCGACAGTGCCCTAAACTGAGGAGAGTGTAAATCTCCAGGTTATATATATTTAACCAGTCAGCGCAGAGTCATTGCCCTAAAATGAAGAGGGGGTAAACCTCTAAGTTTTATATATACATATTTAACCAGCCTGCACCGAGACATTGTCCTAACGTGAGGAGAGTGTAAATATCCTCTTTATGTATATTTAAACAGCCAGCTCACAGCCATTGCCCGAAACGGGAGATAGAATAAAATATCCTCATCATATATATTTAACCAGACCGCACAGAGACAGAGCCACAAAACTGAGGAGAGTGTAAATCTCCTGGTTATATATATTTAATCAGGTAGCGCAGAGTCAGTACCCTAACGTGAGGAGAGTGTAAATCTCCAGGTTATATACATATTTAGCCAGCCAGCACAGAGTCAGTGCCCTAAACTGAGGAGACGATAAATCGCCTGCTGATATATAAATTTAACCAGCCAGCACAGAGTCATTGCCTTAAACTGAGGAGAGTGTAATCTCCTGGTTGTATATATTTAACCAGCGAAACAGAGTCAGTGGCCAAAACTGAGGAGAGTGTCAATCTCCTGGTTATATATATTTAACCAGCCAGCGCAGACTGAGTGCCCGAAACTGAGGAGATTGCAAATCTCCTGGTTATATATATTTAACCAGCGAAAACAGAGTCAGTGCCCAAAACAGAGGAGAGTGTTAATCTCCTGGCTATATATATTCAACCAGCCAGCACGGACTCAGTGCCCTAAACGCAGGAGAGTGTAAATCTCCTGGTTATATAAATTTAAACAGCCAGCACAGATCATGTCCCTAAACTGAGGAGAGGGTAAATCTCCTGGTTATATATTTTTCACCAGCCAGGACAGAGACAATGCCCAAAACTAAGGAAAGTGTACATTTCCTATTTATATAATTTAACGAGCCAGTGTAGAGTCATTGCCCTAAACTGAGGAGAGTGTAAATCTCCTGGTTATCTATATTTAACCAGCCAGCACAGAGCCAGTGCCCTAAACTGAGGAGAGGATAAATCTCCTGGTTATATATATATTTAACCAGCCAGTGCAGAGTTAGTGCCCTAAACTGAGCAGAGTGAAAATCGCTAGGATATATAGATTTAACCAGCAAGCACGGATTCAGTGCCCTAAACTGAGGAGAGGAAAAATCGCCTGGTTTTATAAATTCAACCAGCCAGCACTGAGTCAGTGCCCTAAACTGATGCAAGGTTAAATCTCCTGGTTATATACATATTTAACCAGCCAGCACGGAGTAAGTGTCCAAAACTGAGGAGAGTTTAAATCTCCTGGCTATAAATATTTAACCAGCCTGCACATAGGCAGTGCCCAATACTGAGGAGAGTGTAAATCTCCTAACTAGATATATTCAACCAGCCAGAACAGACTCAGTGCCCTAAACAGAGGAGAGTGTAAATATCCTGGTTATAAATATTTAACAAGCCAGGACAGAGTCAGTGCCCTAAACTGAGGAGAGCGTCAATCTCCTGGTTATGTATTTTCAACCAGCAAGCACAGAGTCAGTGTTCTAATCTGAGGAGAGTGTAAATCTCCTGATTAAATATATTTAACCAGCCAGCACGGACTCAGTGCCCTAAACAGACGAGAGTGTAAATCTCCTGGTTATATATATTTAACCAGCCAGCGCAGAGTCAGTGTCCGAAACTGAGGTGAGGGTAAATGTCCTGGTTATATATATTTAAGCAGCCAGCACCGATTCAGTGCCCGAAACTGAGGAGAGTGTAAATCTCCTGGTTATGTATATTCAACCAGCCAGCACAGAGTCAGTGCCCTAAACTGAGGAGAGTGTAAATCTCCTCGTTATTTATATTAAAGCAGCCAGCACAGAGTCAGTGCCATAAACTAAGGACAGTGTACATCGACGATTTGTATATATTTAACCAGCCAGCAAAGAGTCCGTTCCTTAAACTGAAGAGTGTATAAATCTCCTGGTTGTGTATTTATTTAAACAGCAAGCACAGTGTCATTGCCTTAAACCGAGGAGAGTGTAAATCTCCTGGTTATATATATTTAACCAGCCTGACAGACTCAGTGCCCTAAACTGAGAAAAGTGAAGATCTCATGGTTATATATTTTTAAACAGGGAGCGCAATGTCAGTGCGCTAAACTGAGGAGAGTGTAAATCTCCTGGTTATATATATTCAACCAGCCAGTACAGTGACAGTTCCCTAAACTGAGGAGAGAGTAAATCTACTGGTTCTATATATTCAACCAGAAAGCACAGATTCAGTGTCGTAAACTGAGGAGAGGTGAAATCTCCTGGATTTATATATTTAACCAGCCAGGACAGAGACAGTGCCCAAAACTAAGGACGGTGTAAATCTCTTATTTATATATATTTAACGAGCCAGTATAGGGTCGGTGCCCTAAACTGAGGAGAGTGTAAATCTCCTGGCTTGATATATTCAACCAGCCAGCACAGATTCAGTGCCCTAAACTGGGGAGAGGGAAAATCCCCTGGTTATATATATTTAACCAACCAACACGGAGTCAGTGCCCTAAACTGAGGAGAGTGCAAATCTCCAGGTTGTATATATTTAACCAGCCAGCGCAGAATCTGTGCCGTAAACTGAGGAGAGGGTAAATCTCCTGGTTATATATATTTAACCAGGAAGCGCACAGTCAGTGCCCGAAACTGAGGAGAGTGTAAATATCCAGGTTATATATATATAACCTGCCAGCACAGAGTCATTGCCCTAAAATGAAGAGCGGGTAAAGCTCCAAGTTTTATATATATATATATTTAACCAGCCAGCACAGAGACATTGTCCTAACGTGAGGAGAGTGTAAATCTCCTCTTTATGTATATTTAAACAGCCAGCTCACAGCCAGTGTCCTAAACGGAGGAGAGAATAAAATATCCTCGTCATATCTCTTTAACCAGACAGCACAGAGACAGAGCCCCAAACTGAGGAGAGTGTAAATCTCCTGGTTATATATATTTAATCAGGTAGCGCAGAGTCAGTGCCCTAACGTGAGGAGAGTGTAAATCTCCTGGTTTTATACATATTTAGCCAGCCAGCACAGAGTCAGTGCCCTAAACTGAGGAGACGATAAATCGCCTGGTGATATATATATTTAACTGGCCAGCACAGAGTCAGAGCACTAAACTGAGGAGACTGTAAATCTCCTGGTTTTATATATTTTTACAACCAGCGCAGTGTCAGTACCCGAAACTGAGGAGAGGGAAAATCTCCTGGTTATATAAATTTAACCAGCCAACACAGAGTCATTGCCTTAAACTGAGGAGAGTATAATCTCCTGGTTATATATATTTAACCAGCGAAAAGAGAGTCAGTGCCCAAAACAGAGGAGAATGTTAATCTCCTGGCTATATGTACTCAACCAGCCAGCACGGACTCAGTGCCCTAAACGCAGGAGAGTGTAAATCTCCTGGTTATATAAATTTAAACAGCCAGCACAGATCATGTCCCTAAACTGAGGAGAGGGTAAATCTCCTGGTTATATATTTTTCACCAGCCAGGACAGAGACAGTGCCCAAAACTCAGGAAAGTGTACATTTCCTATTTATATATATTTAACGAGCCAGTATAGAGTCGGTGCCCTAAACTGAGGAGAGTGTAAATCTCCTGGTTATCTATATTAAACCAGCCAGCACAGCGACAGTGCCCTAAACTGAGGAGAGTGTAAACCTCCTGGTTATATATATTTAAACAGACAGAGCAGGGTCAGTGCCCTAAATTGAGGAGAGTGTAAATCTCCTGGTTAAATATATTTAACCAGCCAGCACAAAGTCTGTTCCCAAAACTGAGGAGAATGTAAATCTCCTGGTTATATATATGTAACCAACCAGTGCAGAGTTAGTGCCCTAAACTGAGCAGAGTGAAAATCGCTAGGACATATAGATTTAACCAGCAAGCACGGATTCAGTGCCCTAAACTGAGGAGAGGAAAAATCGCCTGGTTTTATAAATTCAACCAGCCAGCACTGAGTCAGTGCCCTAAACTGATGCAAGGTTAAATCTCCTGGTTATATACATATTTAACCAGCCAGCACGGAGTAAGTGTCCAAAAACTGAGGAGAGTTTAAAATTCCTGGCTATAAATATTTAACCAGCCTGCACATAGGCAGTGCCCAATACTGAGGAGAGAGTAAATCTCCTAACTAGATATATTCAACCAGCCAGAACAGACTCAGTGCCTGAAACAGAGGAGAGTGTAAATATCCTGGTTATGTATTTTCAACCAGCCAGCACAGAGTAAGTGCCCTAAACAGAGGAGAGTGTAAATCTCCTGGTTATAAATATTTAACAAGCCAGGACAGAGTCAGTGCCCTAAATTGTGGAGAATGTAAATCTCCTGGCTAGGTGTATTCAACCAGCCAGCGCAGATTCACTGCCCTAAACTGAGGAGAGGGAAAATCCCCAGGTTATATATACTTAACGAACCAGCATAGAGTCAGTGCCCGAACTGAGGAGAGTGTCAATCTCCTGGTTATGTATTTTCAACCAGCAAGCACAGAGTCAGTGCTCTAATCTGAGGAGAGTGTAAATCTCCTGGTTATATATATTTAACCAGCCAGCGCAGAGTCAGTGTCCTAAACTGAGGTGAGCGTAAATGTCCTGGATTTTTATATTTAACCAGCCAGGACAGAGACAGTGCCCAAAACTAAGGACAGTGTAAATCTCTTATTTATATATATTTAACGAGCCAGTATAGGGTCGGTGCCCTAAACTGAGGAGAGTGTAAATCTCCTGGCTTGATATATTCAACCAACCAGCACAGATTCAGTGCCCTAAACTGGGGAGAGGGAAAATCCCCTGGTTATATATATTTAACCAGCCAACACGGAGTCAGTGACCTAAACTGAGGAGAGTGTAAATCTCCAGGTTGTATATATTTAACCAGCCAGCGCAGAATCTGTGCCGTAAACTGAGGAGGGTGTAAAATCCTGGTTATATATATTTAAACAGCCAGTACAGAGTCAGTGCCCGAAACTGAGGAGAGGGTAAATCTCCTGGTTTTATATATATATATAAAACCTGCCAGCACAGAGTCATTGCCCGAAAATGAAGAGGGGGTAAACCTCCAAGTTTTAGATATATATTTAACCAGCCAGCACAGAGACATTGTCCTAACACGAGGAGAGTGTAAATCTCCTCTTTATGTATATTTAAACAGCCAGCTCACAGCCAGTGCCCTAAACGGAGGAGAGAATAAAATATCCTCGTCATATATATTTAACCAGACAGCACAGAAACAGAGCCCCAAACTGAGGAGAGTGTAAATCTCCTGGTTATATATATTTAATCAGGTAGCGCAGAGTCAGTGCCCGAAAGTGAGGAGAGTGTAAATTTCCCGGTTATATATATATTTAGCCAGCAAGCACAGAGTCAGTGCACTAAACTGAGGAGACGATAAATCGCCTTGTGATATATATATTTAACTAGCCAGCCCAGAGTCAGAGCCCTAAACTGAGGAGTCTGTAAATCTCCTGGTTTTATATATTTTTACAACCAGCGCAGTGTCAGTACACGAAACTGAGGAGAGGGAAAATCTCCTGGTTATATAAATTTAACCAGCCAGCACAGAGTCATTGCTTTAAACTGAGGAGAGTGTAATCTCCTGGTTATATATATTTAACCAGCCAGCGCAGAGTCAGTGTCCGAAACTGAGGTGAGGGTAAATGTCCTGGTTATATATATTTAAGCAGCCAGCACCGATTCAGTGCCCTAAACTGAGGAGAGTGTAAACCTCCTGGTTATGTATATTCAACCAGCCAGCACAGAGTCAGTGCCCTAAACTGAGGAGAGTGTAAATCTCCTCGTTATTTATATTAAAGCAGCCAGCACAGAGTCAGTGCCATAAACTAAGGACAGTGTACATCAGCTATTTATATATATTTAACCATCCAGCAAAGAGACAGTTCCCTAAACTGAGAAGAGTATAAATCTCCTGGTTATGTATTTATTTAACCAGCCAGTACAGAGTCATTGCCCTAAACTGAGGAGAGTTTTAATCTTCTGGTTATATATATTTAACCAGCCTGAATAGATTCAGTGCCCTAAACTGAGGAGTGGGTAAATCCACCAGGGGATTTTCCCTCTCCCCAGTTTAGGGCACTGAATCTGTTCTGGCCGGTTAAATATATATAACCAGGAGATTAAAACTCTCCTCAGTTTCGGGCAATGACTCTGTGCTGGCTGCTTAAATATATATAACCAGGGAATTTACCCTCTCCTCAGTTATGGGCACTGAATCTGTTCTGGCTAGTTAAATATATATAACCAGGAGTTTTACACTTTCATTAGTTTCTGGCACTGTCTCTCTCCTGGCTGGTTAAATATATATTACCAGGAGATTTACACTCTCCTCCGTATATGGCACTGACTCTGTGTTGTCTGGTTAAATGTATATAACCAGGAGATTTACACTTTCCTCAGTTCAGGGCACTGACTCTGCGCTGGCTGTTTAAATATATATAACCAGGAAATTTACACTCTCTTCAGTTTAGGGCAATGACGATGTCCTGGCTGGTTAAATATGTATAACCAGGGGATTTACCCTCTCCTCAGTTTAGGGCACTGTTCTGGCTGGTTGAATATATTGAGCCAGGAGATTTACAATCTCCTCAGTTTAGGGCACTGACTCTGTCTTGGCTGTTTAAATATATATATAACCAGGAGATTTACACTCTCTTCAGTTTAGGGCACTGACTCTGTGCTGGCTGGTTAAATATATATAACCAGTAGATTTACACTCTCTTCAGTTTAGGGCACTGACTCTGTGCTGGCTGGTTAAATATATATAACCAGGAGATTTACACTCTCTTCAGTTTAGGGCACTGACTCATTGCTGGCTGGTTCAATTTTTTTAACCAGGAGATTTACACTTTCCTCAGTTTAGGGCACTGACTCCGTACTAGCTGGGTAATTATATATAACCAGGAGATTTACACTCTCCTCAGTTTAGGGCACTGAATCTGTGCTGGCTGCTTAAATATATATAACCAGGAGATTACCACTCTCCTCAGTTTAGGGCACTGTCTCTGTGCTGGCTGTTTATATTTTTAACAGGAGATTTGCGCTCTCCACAGTTTTGGGCACTAACTCTGTGCTGACTGGCTGAATATATGTTTCCAGGAGATTTCCACTCTCCTCAGTTTAGGGCACTGACTCTGTCTTGGCTTGTTAAATATATATATACAGGAAATTTAACCTCTCATCAGTTTAGGGCACTGACTCCGTACTGGCTGGTTAATTATAGATAACAAGGAGATTTACACTCTCCTCAGTTTAGGGCACTGACTCTGCTCTGGCTGTTTAAATATATATAACCAGGAAATTTACACCCTCCTCAGTTTAAGGCAATGAGTCTGTGCTGGCTGGTTAAATATATATATATTACCAGGAGATTTACACTCTCCTCAATTTAGGGCTCTGACTCTGTGCTAGCTGGTTAAATATATATAACGAGAAGATTTCTACCACTTTAGGGCACTGACTCTGTGCTGGCTGTTTAAATATTTTTAACCAGGAGATTTGCACTCTCCACAGATTCGGGCATAACTCTGTGCTGACTGTCTATATATATATTACCTGGAGATTTTCCCTCTCCTCAGTTTAGGGCACTGACTCTGTTAAATATATATATAACCAGCAGATTTACACTCTCGTCAGTTTAGGGGAGTGACTCTGCACTGGCTGGTTAAAAATATATAACCAGGAGATTTACACGCTCAACAGTTTAGGGCACTGACTCTGTCTTGGCTGGTTAAATATATATATCCAGGAAATGTAACCTCTCCTCAGTTTAGGGAACTGACCCTGTGCTGGATGGTTAATTATATCTAACAAGGAGATTTCGACGCTCCTCAGTTTAGGGCACTGACTCCGTGCTGGCTGTTTAAATATATAGAACCAGGAAATTTACACTCTCCTCAGTTGAGAGCACTGACCCTATGCTGGCTCCAAAAATATAGAAATCCAGGAGATTTCACCTCTCCTCAGTTTGGGACACTGAATCTGTGCTTTCTGGTTGAATATATAGAACCAGTAGATTTACTCTCTCCTCAGTTTAGGGCACTGACACTGTGCTGGCTGGTTGAATATATATAACCAGGAGATTTACACTCTCCTCAGTTTAGCGCACTGACATTGCACTCCATGTTTAAATATATATATACAGGAGATCTTCACTTTTCTCAGAATAGGGCACTGACTCTGTGCTGGCTGCTTAAATATACATAACCAGGACATTTACCCTCACCTCAGTTTAGGACACTGACTCTGCGCTGGCTGGTTAAATATATATAACCAGGAGATTTACACTCTCGTCAGTTTAGGGCACTGAGTCCGTGCTGGCTGGTTCAATATATTTAATCAGGAGATTTACACTCTGCTCAGTTTAGAGCACTGACTCTGTGCTTGATGGTTGAAAATACATAACCAGGAGATTGACACTCTCCTCAGTTCGGGCACTGACTCGATGCTGGCTGGTTAAGTATATATAACCTGGGGATTTTCCCTCTCCTCAGTTGAGGGCAGTGAATCTGTGCTGGCTGGTTAAATATATATAATCAGGAGATTAACAATCTCCTCAGTTTAGGGCACTGAGTCTGTGCTGGTTGGTTGAATATACCTAGCCAGGAGATTCTCACTTTCCTCAGTTTAGGGCACTGACTCTGTACTGGCTTGCTAAATATTTATTACCAGGATATTTACTCTCTCCTCTGTTTAGGGCACTGACTCTGTGCTGGCTGGTTAATTATATATAACCAGGAGATTTTCCCTCTTCTCAGTTTAGGGCACTGAGTCTGTTCTGGCTGGTTGAATATATCAATCCAGGAAATTTACACTCGCCTCAGTTTAGGGCACCGACTCTATACTGGCTGGTTTAATATATATAAAAGGAGATTTACACTGTCCTTAGTTGAGGGCACTGTCTCTGTCCTCGCTGGTTAAATATATATAACCTGGGGACTTTCCCTCTCTTCAGTTTAGGGCATTGGATCTGTGGGGGCGAGTTAATTATATATAACCAGGAGATTAACACTCTCCTCCGTTTAGGGCACTGACTCTGCACTGGCTGGGGAAATATTTATAACGCGGAGATTTACACTCTCCTCAGTTTTGGACACTGACTCCGTGCTGGCTGGTTAAATATATATAACCAGGAGATTTACACTCTCCACAGTTTAGGGCACTGACTCTGTGCTGGCTGGTTGAACATATATAACCAAACGATTTGCACTCTAATCAGTGTAGGGCACGAATTCTGCGTTGGCTGGTTAAATATATATAACCAGGAGATTTACATTCTCCTCAGTTTAAGGCAATGACACTGTGCTTGCTGTTTAAATAAATACATAACCAGGAGATTTATACTCTCTTCAGTTTAGGGAACTGACTCTTTGCTGGCTGGTTAAATATATATATATAAATAGCAGATGTACACTGTCCTCAGTTTCGGGCACTGACTGTGCTGGCTGCTTTAATATAAATAACGAGGAGATTTACACTGTCCTCATTTTAGGGCACTGAACCTGCTCTGTGTGTTTAAATACATATAACCAGGAGGTTTACACTCTCCTCAGTTTCGGGCACTGACTCTGTGCTGGCTGGTTAACTATATATAACCAGGGGATTTACCCTCTCCTCAGTTGAGGGCACTGAATCTGTTCTGGCTAGTTAAATACATGTAACCAGGGGATTAACCCTCTCCTCAGTTGAGGGCACTGAATCTGTTCTGGCTGGTTAAATATATATAACCAGGAGATATAAACTCTCCTCAGTTTCGGGCAATGACTCTGTGCTGGCCGGTTAAATATATATAACCAAGGGATTTACCCTCTCCTCAGTTCAGTGCACTGAATCTATTCTGGCTGGTTAAATACATATAACCAGGAGATATACACTCTCCTCAGTTGAGTGCACTGACCCTAAGCTGGCTGCTTATATATATAAATCCAGGAGATTTCACCTATCCTCAGTTTACGACACTGAATCTGTGCTTTCTGGTTGAATATATAGAACCAGTAGATTTACTCACTCCTCAGTTTAGGGCACTGACACTGTGTTGGCTGGTTAAATATATATAACCAGTAGATTAACACACTCCTCAGAATAGCGTACTGACATTGCGCTCCCAGTTTAAAGAAAATAAAACCAGGAGATCTTCACTTTTCTCAGTTTAGGGCACTGACTCTGTGCTGGCTGGTTGAACATGTATAACCAAACGATTTGCACTCTACTCAGTTTAAGGCAATGACACTGTGCTTGCCGTTTAAATAAATACATAACCAGGAGATTTATAATCTCTTCAGTTTAGGGAACTGACTCTTTGCTGGCTGGTTAAATATATATAAATAGCTGATGTACACTGTCCTTAGTTTATGGCACTGACTCTGTGCTGGCTGCTTTAATATAAATAACGAGGAGATTTACACTCTCCTCAGTTTAGGGCACTGACTCTGTGCTGGCTGGTTGAATATATATAAACATGAAAGTTACACTGTCCTCATTTTATGGCACTGACCCTGTGCTGGCTGGTGAAATATACATAACCAGGAGATTTACACTGTCCTCATTTTAGGGCACTGATCCTGTGCTGGCGGGTTGAATATACATAACCAGGAGATTTACACTGTCCTCATTTTAGGGCACTGATCCTGTGCTGGCTGGTTGAATATACATAACCAGGAGATTTACACTCTCCTCAGTTTAGAGAGCTGACTATGTCAGGATGGTTAAATATATATAACCAGGAGATTTACACTCTCCTCAGTTTAGGGCACTGACTCTGTGCTGGCTGGTTAGTTACATATAATCAGGAGATTTCCACTCTCCTCAGTTTAGAACACTGACTCTGTGCTGGCTGGTTAAATATATCTAAACTGGGGATTTTCCCTCTGCACAGTTTAGGGCACTGACTCTGTGCTGGATGTTTAAATATTTTTAACCAGGAGATTTACGCTCTCCTCAGTTTAGGGCACTGACCCTGTGCTGGCTGGTTGAATATATATAAACAGGAAATTTACCCTGTCCTCATTTTAGGGCACTGACCCTGTGCTGGCTGGTTAAATATACATAACCAGGAGATTTACACTCTCCTCAGTTTAAAGAGCTGACTATGTCAGGATGGTTAAATATATATAACCAGGAGATTTACACCCTCCTCAGTTTAGGGCACTGACTCTGTGCTGGCTGGTTGAATATATATAAACAGGAAATTTACACTGTCCTCATTTTAGGGCACTGACCGTGTGCTGGCTCGTTAAATATACATAACCAGGAGATTTACACTCCCCTCAGTTTAGGGAGCTGACTGTGTCAGGATGGTTAAATATATATACCCAGGCGATTTACACTCTCCTCAGTTTAGGGCACTGACTCTGTCACGCTGGTTAAATATATATAACCAGGAGATTTACACTCTCCTCAATTTAAGGCAATGACACTGTGCTTGCTGTTTAAATAAATACATAACCAGGAGATTTATACTCTCTTCAGTTTAGGGAACTGACTCTTTGCTGGTTGGTTAAATATATATGGGCGGCACGGTGGCACAGTGGTTAGCACTGCTGCCTCACAGCGCCTGAGACCCGGGTTCAATTCCCGCCTCAGGCGACTGACTGTGTGGAGTTTGCACGTTCTCCCCGTGTCTGCGTGGGTTTCCTTCGGGTGCTCCGGTTTCCTCCCACAGTCCAAAGATGTGCAGGTCAGGTGAATTGGCCATGCTAAATTGCCCGTAGTGTTAGGTAAGGGGTAAATGTAGATGTAGGGTATGGGTGGGTTACGCTTCGGCGGGGCGGTGTGGACTTGTTGGGCCGAAGGGCCTGTTTCCACACTGTAAGTAATCTAATCTAATCTAATCTAATCTAATATATAAATAGCTGATGTACACTGTCGTTAGTTTATGGCACTGACTCTGTGCTGGCTGCTTTAATATAAATAACGAGGAGATTTACACTCTCAGTTTAGGGCACTGACTCTTTGCTGGCTTCTTAAATATATATAACCAGGACATTTACCCTCACCTCAGTTTAGGACACTGACTCTGCGCTGGCTGGTTAAATATATATACCCAGGAGATTTACACTCTCCTCAGTTTAGGGCACTGACTCTGTGCTGGCTGCTTAAATATATATAACCAGGACATTTACCCTCACCTCAGTTTAGGACACTGACTCTGCGCTGGCTGGTTAAATATATATACCCAGGAGATTTACACTCTCCTCAGTTTAGGGCACTGACTCTGTCACGCTGGTTAAATATATATAACCAGGAGATTTACACTCTCCTCAATTTAAGGCAATGACACTGTGCTTGCTGTTTAAATAAATACATAACCAGGAGATTTATACTCTCTTCAGTTTAGGGAACTGACTCTTTGCTGGTTGGTTAAATATATATGGGCGGCACGGTGGCACAGTGGTTAGCACTGCTGCCTCACAGCGCCTGAGACCCGGGTTCAATTCCCGCCTCAGGCGACTGACTGTGTGGAGTTTGCACGTTCTCCCCGTGTCTGCGTGGGTTTCCTCCGGGTGCTCCGGTTTCCTCCCACAGTCCAAAGATGTGCAGGTCAGGTGAATTGGCCATGCTAAATTGCCCGTAGTGTTAGGTAAGGGGTAAATGTAGATGTAGGGGCATGGGTGGGTTACGCTTCGGCGGGGCGGTGTGGACTTGTTGGGCCGAAGGGCCTGTTTCCACACTGTAAGTAATCTAATCTAATCTAATCTAATCTAATCTAATATATAAATAGCTGATGTACACTGTCCTTAGTTTATGGCACTGACTCTGTGCTGGCTGCTTTAATATAAATAACGAGGAGATTTACACTCTCAGTTTAGGGCACTGACTCTTTGCTGGCTTCTTAAATATATATAACTAGGAGATTTACACTCACCTCAGTTTAGGGCACTGACTCTGTGCTGGCTGCTTAAATATATATAACCAGGACATTTACCCTCACCTCAGTTTAGG
The DNA here is from genome assembly GCF_047496795.1 of Chiloscyllium punctatum. Classification (NCBI taxonomy): domain Eukaryota; kingdom Metazoa; phylum Chordata; class Chondrichthyes; order Orectolobiformes; family Hemiscylliidae; genus Chiloscyllium; species Chiloscyllium punctatum. Next base: position 63,739,335 of record NC_092772.1, on the reverse strand, counting down.
ACACTGACTCTGCGCTGGCTGGTTAAATATATATAACCAGGAGATTTACACTCTCGTTAGTTTAGGGCACTGAGTCCGTGCTGGCTGGTTAAATATATTTAATCAGGAGATTTACACTCTCCTCAGCTTAGAGCACTGACTCTGTGCTTGCTGGTTGAAAATACATAACCAGGATATTGACACTCTCCTCTGTTTCGGGCACTGAGTCTGTTCTGGCTGGTTGAATATATCTAGTTAGGAGATTTACACTCTCCTCAATTTTCGGCACTGAGTCTGTGCAGGCTGGTTAATTATTTCTAGCCAGGAGATTTAAACTCTCCTCAGTTTTGGACACTTACTTGTGCTGGCTGGTTAAAAATGTATATAACCAGGAGATTTAACCTTGCATCAGTTTAGGGCACTGACTCAGTGCTGGCTGGTTGAATTTATAAAACCAGGCGATTTATACTCTCCTCAGTTTAGGGCACTGAATCCGTGCTTGCTGGTTAAATCTATATAACCTAGCGATTTTCACTCTGCTCAGTTTAGGGCATTCACTCTGCACTGGCTGGTTAAATATATATAATCAGGAGATTTACACTCTCCTCAATTTAGGGCACTGACCCTGCTCTGTCTGTTTAAATATATATAACCAGGAGGTTTACACTCTCCTCAGTTTAGGGCACTGACTCTGTGCTGGCTGGTTAACTATATATAACCAGGGGATTTACCCTCTCCTCAGTTGAGGGCACTGAATCTGTGCTGGCTGTTTAAATACATATAACCAGGGGATTAACCCTCTCCTCAGTTGAGGGCACTGAATCTGTTCTGGCTGGTTAAATATACATAACCAGGACATATAAACTCTCCTCAGTTTAGGGCAATGACTCTGTGCTGGCCGGTTAAATATATACCCAAGGGATTTACCCTCTCCTCAGTTCAGTGCACTGAATCTGTTCAGGCTTCTTAAATATATATAACCAGGAGATTTACACTCTCCTCAGTTTAGGGCACTGACTCTGTGCTGGCTGCTTAAATATATATAACCAGGTGATTTACACTCTCGTCAGTTTAGGGCACTGACTCTGTGCTGGCTGGTCAAATATATATAACCAGAAGATTTTCCCACTTCTCAGTTTAGGGCACTGAGTCTGTGCTGGCTGGTTAAATATATCAAGCCAGGAAATTTACACTCGCCTCAGTTTAGGGTACCGACTCTATACTGGCTGGTTTAAGATATATAAACAGGAGATTTACACTGTCCTTAGTTGAGGGCACTGTCTCTGTCCTCGCTGGTTAAATATATATAACCTGGGGACTTTCCCTCTCCTCAGTTTAGGGCATTGGATCTGTGGGTGCGAGTTAAATATATATAACCAGGAGATTAACACTCTCCTCCGTTTAGGGCACTGAGTCTGTGCTGGCTGTTTCAATAAATATAGCCAGGAGATTTAAACTCTCCTCAGTTTTGGACACTGACTCCGTGCTGGCTGGTTAAATATATATAACCAGGAGTCTGACACTCTCCTCAGTTTAGGGCACTGACTCTGTGCTGGCTGGTTGAACATATATAACCAAACGATTTGCACTCTACTCAGTTTAGGGCACTAATTCTGCGCTGGCTGGTTAAATATATTTCACCAGGAGATTTACATTCTCCTCAGTTTAAGGCAATGACACTGTGCTTGCTGTTTAAAAAAATACATAACCAGGAGATTTATACTCTCTTCAGTTTAGGGAACTGACTCTTTGCTGGCTGGTTAAATATATATAAATAGCAGATGTACACTGTCCTTAGTTTATGGCACTGACTCTGTGCTGGCTGCTTTAACATAAATAACGAGGAGATTTACACTCTCCTCAGTTTAGGGCACTGACTCTGTGCTGGCTGGTTGAATATACATAACCAGGAGATTTACACTGTCCTCATTTTAGGGCACTGACACTGTGCTGGCTGGTTGAATATACATAACCAGGAGATTTACACTCTCCTCAGTTTAGAGAGCTGACTATGTCAGGATGGTTAAATATATATAACCAGAAGATTTACACTCTCCTTAGTTTAGGGCAATGACTGTGCTGGCTGGTTAAATATATATAATCTGGGGATTTTCCCTCTCCTCATTTCAGGGCACTGCATCTGTGCTAGCTGGTTAAATATATCTAACCTGGGGATTTTCCCTCTCCACAGTTTAGGGCACTGTCTCTGTGCTGGATGTTTAAATATTTTTAACCAGGACCTTTACGCTCTCCTCAGTTTTGGGCACTGACTCTGTGCTGGTTGGTTAAATATATATAACCAGGAAATGTACACTCTCCTCCGTTTAGGGCACTGAGTCTGTGCTGGCTGGGGAAAAATTTATAACCCGGAGATTTACACTCTCCTCAGTTTTGGACACTGACTCGGTGCTGGCTGGTTAAATATATATAACCTGGGGATTTTCCCTCTTCTCATTTCAGGGCACTGAATCTGTGCTAGCTGGATAAATATATATAACCAGAAGATGTCCTCTCTCCACAGTTTAGGGCACTGACTCTGTGCTGGGTGTTTAATTATTTTTAACCCGGAGATTTACGCTCTCCTCAGTTTTCGGCACTGAGTCTGTGCTGGTTGGTTAAATATATATAACGAGGAGATGCACACTCTCCTCAGTTGAGGGCACTGACCCTATGTTGGCTGCTTAAATATATAAATCCTGGTGATTTCACCTCTCCTCAGTTTCGGGCACTGGCTCTGTGCTGGCTGGTTAAATATATATAACCAGGAGATTTACACTCTCGTTAGTTTAGGGCACTGAGTCCGTGCTGGCTGGTTGAATATATATAACCAGGACATGTACACTCCCCTCAGTTTTGCGCACTGACATTGCGCTCCCTTGTTTAAATATATATAACCAGGAGATCTTCATTTTTCTCAGTTTAGGACACTGACTATCTCAGGCTGGTTAAATATATACAACCAGGAGATTTACACTCTCCTCAGTTTAGGGCACTGACTCTGTGCTGGCTGGTTAAATATATATAACCAGGAGATTTACACTCTCGTCAGTTTCGGGCACTGAGTCCGTGCTGGCTGGTTCAATATATTTAATCAGGAGATTTACACTCTCCTCAGTTTAGAACACTGACTCTGTGCTTGCTGGTTGAAAATACACAACCAGGAGATTGACACTCTCCTTAGTTCGGGCACTGACTCTATGCTGGCTGGTTAAGTATATATAACCTGGGGATTTTCCCTCTCCTCAGTTTAGGGCAGTGAATCTGTGCTGGCTGGTTAAATATATATATAACCAGGAGATTAACACTCTCCTCAGTTTAGGGCACTGAGTCTGTGCTGGCTGGTTGAATATACCGAGCCACGAGATTTACACTCTCCTCAGTTTAGGGCACTGACTCTGTGCTGGCTGGTTGAACATATATAAGCAAACGATTTGCACTCTACTCAGTTTAGAGAGCTGACTATGTCAGGATGGTTAAATATATATAACCAGGAGATTTACACTCTCCTCAGTTTAGGGCACTGACTCGTTGCTGGCTGGTTGAACATATATAACCAAAAGATTTGCACTCTACTCAGTTTAGTGCACTAATTCTGCGCTGGCTGGTTAAATATGTATAACCAGGAGATTTACACTCTCCTCAGTTTAGAGACCTGACTATGTCAGGATGGTTAAATATATATAACCAGGAGATTTACACCCTCCTCAGTTTATGGCACTGACTCTGTGCTGGATGTTTAAATATTTTTAACCAGGAGATTTACGCTCTCCTAAGTTTTGGGCACTGGCTCTGTGCTGGCTGGTTTAATACAGATAACCAGGAGATTTACACTCTCCTCAGTTGAGGGCACTGACCCTATGCTGGCTGCTTAAATATATAAATCCAGGAGAATTACCCTCTCCTCAGTTTAGGACACTGAATCTGTGCTTTCTGGTTGAATATATAGAACCAGTAGATTTACTCTCTCCTCAGTTTAGGGCGCTGACGCTGTACTGGCTGGTTGAATATATATAACCAGGAGATTTACACTCCCCTCAGTTTCGCGCACTGACATTGCGCTGCCTGTTTAAATATATATAACCAGGAGATCCTCACTTTTCTCAGTTTAGGGCACTGACTCTGTCAGGCTGGTTAAATACATATAACCAGGAGATTTACACTCTCCTCAGTTTAAGGCAATGACACTGTGCTTGCTGTTCAAATAAATACATAACCAGGAGACTTATACTCTCTTCAGTTTAGGGAACTGACTCTTTGCTGGCTGGTTAAATATATATAAATAGCAGATGTACACTGTCCTTAGTTTATGGCACTGACTCTGTGCTGGCTGCTTTAACATAAATAACGAGGTGATTTACACTCTCCTCAGTTTAGGGCACTGACTCTGTGCTGGCTGGTTGAATATACATAACCAGGAGATTTACACTGTCCTCATTTTAGGGCACTGACACTGTGCTGGCTGGTTGAATATATATCAACAGGAAATTTACACTGTCCTCATTTTAGGGCACTGACCGTGTGTTGGCTGGTTAAATATACATAACCAGGAGATTTACACTCCCCTCAGTTTAGGGAGCTGACTGTGTCAGGATGGTTAAATATATATACCCAGGAGATTTACACTCTCCTCAATATGGGGCACTGACTCTATGCTGGCTGGCTAAATATATCTTACCTGGGGATTTTCCCTCTCCTCATTTCAGGGCACTGAATCTGTGCTAGCTGGTTAAATATATATAACCAGAAGTTGTCCCCTCTCCACAGTTTAGGGCACTGTCTCTGTGCTGGATGTTTAAATATTTTTAACCAGGAGATTAACGCACTCCTCAGTTTTGGGCACTGACTCTGTGCTGGTTGGTTAAATATATATAACCAGGAAATGTACACTCTCCTCCGTTTAGGGCACTGAGTCTGTGCTGGCTGTTTCAATAAATATAGCCAGGAGATTTACACTCTCCTCAGTTTCGGGCACTGACTCTGCACTGGCTGGGGTAATATTTATAACCCGGAGATTTACTCTCTCCTCAGTTTTGGACACTGACTCCGTGCTGGCTGTTTAAATATATATAACCAGGAGATTTACACTCTCCTCAGTTTAGGGCACTATCTCTGTGCTGGCTGGTTGAACATATATAACCAAAAGATTTGCACCCAACTCAGTTTAGGGCACTAATTCTGCGCTGGCTGGTTAAATATATATAACCAGGAGAATTACCATCTCCCCAGTTTAAGGCAATGACACTGTGCTTGCTGTTTAAATAAATACATAACCAGGAGATTTATACTCTCTTCAGTTTCGAGAACTGACTCTTTGCTGGCTGGTTACATATATATAAATAGCAGATATACACTGTCCTTAGTTTATGGCACAGACTCTGTGCTGGCTGCTTTAATATAAAAAACGAGGAGATTTACACTCTCCTCAGTTTAGGGCACTGACTCTGTGCTGGCTGGTTGAATATATATAAACATGAACTTTACACTGTCCTCATTTTATCGCACTGACCCTGTGCTGGCTGGTTAAATACACATATCCAGGAGATTTACACTCTCCTCAGTTTAGAGAGCTGACTATGTCAGGATGGTTAAATATATATACCCCGGAGATTTACACTCTCCTCAGTTTAGGGCACTGACTCTGTGCTGTCTGGTTAAATAAAAAAACCTGGGGATTATCCCTCTCCTCATTTCAGGGCACTGAATCTGTGCTAGCTGGTTAAATATATATAAGCAGAAGATGTCCCCTCTCCACAGTTGAGGGCACTGACTCTGTGCTGGATGTTTAATTTTTTTCAACCAGGAGATTTACTCTCTCCTCAGTTTTGGGCACTGACTCTGTGCTGGTTGGTTAAATATATATAACCAGGAGATGTACACTCTCCTCAGTTAAGGGCACTGAATCTGTTCTGACTGGTTAAATATATATAACCAGGAGATGTACACTCTCCTCAGTTGAGGGCACTGACCCTATTCTGGCTGCTTAGATATATAAATCCAGGAGATTTCACCTCTCCTCAGTTTAGGACACTGAATCTGTGCTTTCTGGTTGAATATATAGAACCAGTAGATTTACTCTCTCCTCAGTTAAGGGCACTGACATTGCGCTCCCTGTTTAAATATATATAACCAGGAGATATTCACTTTTCTCAGTTTAGGACACTGACTATGTCAGGCTGGTTAAATGTATATAACCAGGAGATTTACACTCTCCTCAGTTTAGGGCACTGACTCTGTGCTGGCTGCTTAAATATATATAACCAGGACATTTACCCTCACCTCAGTATAGGACACTGACTCTGCGCTGGCTGGTTAAATATATATAACCAGGAGATTTACACTCTCGTCAGTTTCGGTCACTGAGTCCGTGCTGGCTGGTTAAATATATTTAATCAGGAGATTTAAACTCTCCTCAGTTTAGAACACTGACTCTGTGCTTGCTGGTTGAAAATACACAACCAGGAGATTGACACTCTCCTCAGTTCGGGCACTGACTCTATGCTGGCTGGTTAAGTATATATAACCTGGGGATTTTCACTCTCCTCAGTTTAGGGCAGTGAATCTGTGCTGGCTGGTTAAATATATATATAACCAGGAGATTAACACTCTCCTCAGTTTAGGACACTGTCTCTGTACTGGCTTGTTAAATATTTATAACCAGGATATTTACACTCTCCTCAGTTTAGGGCACTGACTCTGTGCTGGCTGGTTGAACATATATAAGCAAACGATTTGCACTCTACTCAGTTTAGAGAGCTGACTATGTCAGGATGGTTAAATATATATAACCAGGAGATTTACACTCTCCTCAGTTTAGGGCACTGACTCGTTGCTGGCTGGTTGAACATATATAACCAAAAGATTTGCACTCTACTCAGTTTAGTGCACTAATTCTGCGCTGGCTGGTTAAATATGAATAACCAGGAGATTTACACTCTCCTCAGTTTAGAGAGCTGACTATGTCAGGATGGTTAAATATATTTCCCCAGGAGATTTACACCCTCCTCAGTTTATGGCACTGACTCTGTGCTGGATGTTTAAATATTTTTAACCAGGAGATTTACGCTCTCCTCAGTTTTGGGCACTGGCTCTGTGCTGGCTGGTTTAATACAGATAACCAGGAGATTTACACTCTCCTCAGTTGAGGGCACTGACCCTATGCTGGCTGCTTAAATATATAAATCCAGGAGATTTCACCTCTCCTCAGTTTAGGACACTGAATCTGTGCTTTCTGGTTGAATATATAGAACCAGTAGATTTACTCTCTCCTCTGTTTAGGGCACTGACACTGTGCTGGCTGGTTGAATATATATATAACCAGGAGATTTACACTCTCCTCAGTTTCGCGCACTGACATTGCGCTCCCTGTTTAAATATATATAACCAGGAGATCTTCACTTTTCTCAGTTTAGGGCACAGACTCTGTCAGGCTGGTTAAATACATATAACCAGGAGATTTACACTCTCCTCAGTTTAAGGCAATGACACTGTGCTTGCTGTTTAAATAAACACATAACCAGGAGATTTATACTCTCTTCAGTTTAGGGAACTGACTCTTTGCTGGCTGGTTAAATATATATAAATAGCTTATGTACACTGTCCTTAGTTTATGGCACTGACTCTGTGCTGGCTGCTTTAATATAAATAACGAGGAGATTTACACTCTCCTCAGTTTCGGGCACTGACTCTTTGCTGGTTGGTTGAACATACATAACCAGGAGATTTACACGCTCCTCAGTTTAGGGCACTGAATCGGTGCTGGCTGCTTAAATATATATAACCAGGACATTTACCCTCACCTCAGTTTAGGACACTGACTCTGCGCTGGCTGGTTAAATATATATAACCAGGAGATTTACACTCTCGTTAGTTTAGGGCACTGAGTCCGTGCTGGCTGGTTAAATATATTTAATCAGGAGATTTACACTCTCCTCAGCTTAGAGCACTGACTCTGTGCTTGCTGGTTGAAAATACATAACCAGGATAATTACACTCTCCTCTGTTTCGGGCACTGAGTCTGTTCTGGCTGGTTGAATATATCTAGTTAGGAGATTTACACTCTCCTCAGTTTTCGGCACTGAGTATGTGCAGCCTGGTTAATTATTTCTAGCCAGGAGATTTAAACTCTCCTCAGTTTTGGACACTTACTTGTGCTGGCTAGTTAAATATGTATATAACCAGGAGATTTAACCTTGCATCAGTTTAGGGCACCTACTCAGTGCTGGCTGGTTGAATTTATAAAACCAGGCGATTTATACTCTCCTCAGTTTAGGGCACTGAATCCGTGCTTGCTGGTTAAATCTATATAACCTAGCGATTTTCACTCTGCTCAGTTTAGGGCATTCACTCTGCACTGGCTGGTTAAATATATATAATCAGGAGATTTACACTCTCCTCAATTTAGGGCACTGACCCTGCTCTGTCTGTTTAAATATATATAACCAGGAGGTTTACACTCTCCTCAGTTTAGGGCACTGACTCTGTGCTGGCTGGTTAACTATATATAACCAGGGGATTTACCCTCTCCTCAGTTGAGGGCACTGAATCTGTTCTGGCTGGTTAAATACATATAACCAGGGGATTAACCCTCTCCTCAGTTGAGGGCACTGAATCTGTTCTGGCTGGTTAAATATATATAACCAGGACATATAAACTCTCCTCAGTTTAGGGCAATGACTCTGTGTTGGCCGGTTAAATATATATAACCAAGGGATTTACCCTCTCCTCAGTTTAGGGCACTGACTCTGTGCAGGCTGGTTAAATATATCTAACCTGGCGATTTTCCCTCTCCTCATTTCAGGGCACTGAATCTGTGCTAGCTGGTTAAATATATATAACCAGAAGTTGTCCCCTCTCCACAGTTAAGGCACTGACTCTGTGCTGGATGTTTAAATATTTTTAACCAGGAGATTTACGCTCTCCTCAGTTTTGGGCACTGACTTTGTGCTGGTTGGTAAAATATATATAACCAGGAGATGTACACTCACCTCAGTTGAGGGCACTGACCCTATGCTGGCTGCTTAAATATATAAAACCAGGAGATTTCACCTCTCCTCAGTTTAGGACACTGAATCTGTGCTTTCTGGTTGAATATATAGAACCAGTAGATTTACTCTCTCCTCAGTTTAGGGCACTGACACTGTGCTGGCTGGTTGAATATATATAACCAGGAGATTTACACTCTCCGCAGTATAGCGCACTGACATTGCGCTCCCTGTTTAAATATAAATAACCAGGAGATCTTCACTTTTCTCAGTTTAGGGCACTGACTATGTCAGGCTTCTTAAATATATATAACCAGGAGATTTACACTCTCCTCAGTTTAGGGCACTGACTCTGTGCTGGCTGCTTAAATATATATAACCAGGAGATTTACACTCTCGTCAGTTTAGGGCACTGACACTGTGCTGGCTGGTTTAATACATATAAACAGGAGATTTACACTGTCCTTAGTTGAGGGCACTGTCTCTGTCCTCGCTGGTTAAATATATATAACCTGGGGACTTTCCCTCTCCTCAGTTTAGGGCATTGGATCTGTGGGGGCGAGTTATATATATATAACCAGGAGATTAACACTCTCCTCCGTTTAGGGCACTGAGTCTGTGCTGGCTGTTTCAATAAATATAGCCAGGAGATTTACACTCTCCTCAGTTTTGGACACTGACTCCGTGCTGGCTGGTTAAATATATATAACCAGGAGACTGACACTCGCCTCAGTTTTGGACACTGACTCTGTGCTGGCTGGTTGAACATATATAACCAAACGATTTGCACTCTACTCAGTTTAGGGCACTAATTCTGCGCTGGCTGGTTAAATATATTTCACCAGGAGATTTACATTCTCCTCAGTTTAAGCCAATGACACTGTGCTTGCTGTTTAAATAAATACATAACCAGGAGATTTATACTCTCTTCAGTTTAGGGAACTGACTCTTTGCTGGCTGGTTAAATATATATAAATAGCAGATGTACACTGTCCTTTGTTTATGGCACTGACTCTGTGCTGGCTGCTTTTACATAAATAACGAGGAGATTTACACTCTCCTCAGTTTAGGGCACTGACTCTGTGCTGGCTGGTTGAATATACATAACCAGGAGATTTACACTGTCCTCATTTTAGGGCACTGACACTGTGCTGGCTGGTTGAATATACATAACCAGGAGATTTACACTCTCCTCAGTTTAGAGAGCTGACTATGTCAGGATGGTTAAATATATATAACCAGGAGATTTACACTCTCCTTAGTTTAGGGCAATGACTCTGTGCTGGCTGGTTAAATATATATAATCTGGGGATTTTCCCTCTCCTCAGTTCAGGGCACTGAATCTGTGCTAGCTGGTTAAATATATCTAACCTGGGGATTTTCCCTCTGCACAGTTTAGGGCACTGACTCTGTGCTGGATGTTTAAATATTTTTAACCAGGAGATTTACACCCTCCTCAGTTTAGGGCACTGACTCTGTGCTGGCTGGTTGAATATATATAAACAGGAAATTTACACTGTCCTCATTTTAGGGCACTGACCGTGTGCTGGCTGGTTAAATATACATAACCAGGAGATTTACACTCCCCTCAGTTTAGGGAGCTGACTGTGTCAGGATGGTTAAATATATATACCCAGGAGATTTACACTCTCCTCAGTATGGGGCACTGACTCTATGCTGGCTGGTTAAATATATCTAACCTGGGGATTTTCCCTCTTCTCATTTCAGGTCACTGAATCTGTGCTAGCTGGTTAAATATATATAACCAGAAGTTGTCCCCTCTCCACAGTTTAGGGCACTGTCTCTGTGCTGGATGTTTAAATATTTTTAACCAGGAGATTTACGCTCTCCTCAGTTTTGGGCACTGACTTTGTGCTGGTTGGTTAAATATATATAACCAGGAGATGTACACTCTCCTCAGTTGAGGGCACTGACCCTATGCTGGCTGCTTAAATATATAAAACCAGGAGATTTCACCTCTCCTCAGTTTAGGACACTGAATCTGTGCTTTCTGGTTGAATATATAGAACCAGTAGATTTACTCTCTCCTCAGTTTAGGGCACTGACACTGTGCTGGCTGGTTGAATATATATAACCAGGAGATTTACACTCTCCTCAGTACAGCGCACCGACATTGCGCTCCCTGTTTAAATATATATAACCAGGAGATCTTCACTTTTCTCAGTTTAGGGCACTGACTATGTCAGGCTTCTTAAATATATATAACCAGAAGATTTACAATCTCCTCAGTTTAGCGCACTGACTCTGTGCTGGCTGCTTAAATATATATAACCAGGTGATTTACACTCTCGTCAGTTTAAGGCACTTACTCTGTGCTGGCTGGTCAAATATATATAACCAGAAGATTTTCCCACTTCTCAGTTTAGGGCACTGAGTCTGTGCTGGCTGGTTAATTATATCAAGCCAGGAAATTTACACTCGCCTCAGTTTAGGGTACCGACTCTATACTGGCTGGTTTAATATATATAAACAGGAGATTTACACTGTCCTTAGTTGAGGGCACTGTCTCTGTCCTCGCTGGTTAAATATGTATAACCTGGGGACTTTCCCTCTCCTCAGTTTAGGGCATTGGATCTGTGGGTGCGAGTTAAATATATATAACCAGGAGATTAACACTCTCCTCCGTTTAGGGCACTGAGTCTGTGCTGGCTGTTTCAATAAATATAGCCAGGAGATTTACACTCTCCTCAGTTTTGGACACTGACTCCGTGCTGGCTGGTTAAATATATATAACCAGGAGACTGACACTCTCCTCACTTTAGGGCACTGACTCTGTGCTGGCTGGTTGAACATATATAACCAAACGATTTGCACTCTACTCAGTTTAGGGCACTAATTCTGCGCTGGCTGGTTAAATATATTTCACCAGGAGATTTACATTCTCCTCAGTTTAAGGCAATGACACTGTGCTTGCTGTTTAAAAAAATACATAACCAGGAGATTTATACTCTCTTCAGTTTAGGGAACTGACTCTTTGCTGGCTGGTTAAATATATATAAATAGCAGATGTACACTGTCCTTAGTTTATGGCACTGACTCTGTGCTGGCTGCTTTTACATAAATAACGAGGAGATTTACACTCTCCTCAGTTTAGGGCACTGACTCTGTGCTGGCTGGTTGAATATACATAACCAGGAGATTTACACTGTCCTCATTTTAGGGCACTGACACTGTGCTGGCTGGTTGAATATACATAACCAGGAGATTTACACTCTCCTCAGTTTAGAGAGCTGACTATGTCAGGATGGTTAAATATATATAACCAGAAGATTTACACTCTCCTTAGTTTAGGGCAATGACTGTGCTGGCTGGTTAAATATATATAATCTGGGGATTTTCCCTCTCCTCAGTTCAGGGCACTGAATCTGTGCTAGCTGGTTAAATATATCTAACCTGGGGATTTTCCCTCTCCACAGTTTAGGGCACTGTCTCTGTGCTGGATGTTTAAATATTTTTAACCAGGACCTTTACGCTCTCCTCAGTTTTGGGCACTGACTCTGTGCTGGTTGGTTAAATATATATAACCAGGAAATGTACACTCTCCTCCGTTTAGGGCACTGAGTCTGTGCTGGCTGGGGAAAAATTTATAACCCGGAGATTTACACTCTCCTCAGTTTTGGACACTGACTCGGTGCTGGCTGGTTAAATATATATAAACTGGGGATTTTCCCTCTTCTCATTTCAGGGCACTGAATCTGTGCTAGCTGGTTAAATATATATAAGCAGAAGATGACCTCTCTCCACAGTTTAGGGCACTGACTCTGTGCTGGGTGTTTAATTATTTTTAACCCGGAGATTTACGCTCTCCTCAGTTTTCGGCACTGAGTCTGTGCTGGTTGGTTAAATATATATAACGAGGAGATGCACACTCTCCTCAGTTGAGGGCACTGACCCTATGTTGGCTGCTTAAATATATAAATCCTGGTGATTTCACCTCTCCTCAGTTTCGGGCACTGGCTCTGTGCTGGCTGGTTAAATATATATAACCAAGAGATTTACACTCTCGTTAGTTTAGGGCACTGAGTCCGTGCTGGCTGGTTGAATATATATAACCAGGACATGTACACTCCCCTCAGTTTTGCGCACTGACATTGCGCTCCCTTGTTTAAATATATATAACCAGGAGATCTTCATTTTTCTCAGTTTAGGACACTGACTATCTCAGGCTGGTTAAATATATATAACCAGGAGATTTACACTCTCCTCAGTTTAGGGCACTGACTCTGTGCTGGCTGGTTAAATATATATAACCAGGAGATTTACACTCTCGTCAGTTTCGGGCACTGAGTCCGTGCTGGCTGGTTCAATATATTTAATCAGGAGATTTACACTCTCCTCAGTTTAGAACACTGACTCTGTGCTTGCTGGTTGAAAATACACAACCAGGAGATTGACACTCTCCTTAGTTCGGGCACTGACTCTATGCTGGCTGGTTAAGTATATATAACCTGGGGATTTTCCCTCTCCTCAGTTTAGGGCAGTGAATCTGTGCTGGCTGGTTAAATATATATATAACCAGGAGATTAACACTCTCCTCAGTTTAGGGCACTGAGTCTGTGCTGGCTGGTTGAATATACCGAGCCACGAGATTTACACTCTCCTCAGTTTAGGGCACTGACTCTGTACTGGCTTGTTAAATATTTATAACCAGGATATTTACACTCTCCTCAGTTTAGGGCACTGACTCTGTGCTGGCTGGTTGAACATATATAACCAAACGATTTGCACTCTACTCAGTTTAGAGAGCTGACTATGTCAGGATGGTTAAATATATATAACCAGGAGATTTACACTCTCCTCAGTTTAGGGCACTGACTCGTTGCTGGCTGGTTGAACATATATAACCAAAAGATTTGCACTCTACTCAGTTTAGTGCACTAATTCTGCGCTGGCTGGTTAAATATGTATAACCAGGAGATTTACACTCTCCTCAGTTTAGAGAGCTGACTATGTCAGGATGGTTAAATATATTTCCCCAGGAGATTTACACCCTCCTCAGTTTATGGCACTGACTCTGTGCTGGATGTTTAAATATTTTTAACCAGGAGATTTACGCTCTCCTCAGTTTTGGGCACTGGCTCTGTGCTGGCTGGTTTAATACAGATAACCAGGAGATTTACACTCTCCTCAGTTGAGGGCACTGACCCTATGCTGGCTGCTTAAATATATAAATCCAGGAGAATTACCCTCTCCTCAGTTTACGACACTGAATCTGTGCTTTCTGGTTGAATAGAGAGAACCAGTAGATTTACTCTCTCCTCAGTTTAGGGCGCTGACACTGTACTGGCTGGTTGAATATATATAACCAGGAGATTTACACTCTCCTCAGTTTCGCGCACTGACATTGCGCTGCCTGTTTAAATATATATAACCAGGAGATCCTCACTTTTCTCAGTTTAGGGCACTGACTCTGTCAGGCTGGTTAAATACATATAACCAGGAGATTTACACTCTCCTCAGTTTAAGGCAATGACACTGTGCTTGCTGTTTAAATAAATACATAACCAGGAGATTTATACTCTCTTCAGTTTAGGGAACTGACTCTTTGCTGGCTGGTTAAATATATATAAATAGCTGATGTACACTGTCCTTAGTTTATGGCACTGACTCTGTGCTGGCTGCTTTAATATAAATAACGAGGAGATTTACACTCTCCTCAGTTTAGGGCACTGACTCTGTGCTGGCTGGTTGAATATACATAACCAGGAGATTTACACGCTCCTCAGTTTAGGGCACTGAATCGGTGCTGGCTGCTTAAATATATATAACCAGGACATTTACCCTCACCTCAGTTTAGTACACTGACTCTGCGCTGGCTGGTTAAATATATATAACCAGGAGATTTACACTCTCGTTAGTTTAGGGCACTGAGTCCGTGCTGGCTGGTTAAATATATTTGATCAGGAGATTTACACTCTCCTCAGTTTAGAGCACTGACTCTGTGCTTGCTGGTTGAAAATAAATAACCAGGATATTTACACTCTCCTCTGTTTCGGGCACTGAGTCTGTTCTGGCTGGTTGAATATATCTAGTTAGGAGATTTACACTCTCCTCAGTTTTCAGCACTGAGTATGTGCAGCCTGGTTAATTATTTCTAGCCAGGAGATTTAAACTCTCCTCAGTTTTGGACACTTACTTGTGCTGGCTGGTTAAATATGTATATAACCAGGAGATTTAACCTTGCATCAGTTTAGGGCACTGACTCAGTGCTGGCTGGTTGAATTTATAAAACCAGGCGATTTATACTCTCCTCAGTTTAGGGCACTGAATCCGTGCTTGCTGGTTAAATCATTATAACCTAGCGATTTTCACTCTGCTCAGTTTAGGGCACTCACTCTGCACTGGCTGGTTAAATATATATAACTAGGAGATTTACACTCTCCTCAATTTAGGGCACTGACCCTGCTCTGTCTGTTTAAATATATATAACCAGGAGGTTTACACTCTCCTCAGTTTCGGGCACTGGCTCTGTGCTGGCTGGTTTAATATAGATAACCAGGAGATTTACACTCTCCTCAGTTTTGGGCACCGACTCTATACTGGCTCTTTAAATATATATAAATAGTAAATGTACACTTTCCTTAGTTTTGGGCACTGTTTCTGTCCTGGCTGGTGAAACATATATAACCAGGAGATTTACCCTCTCCTCAGTTTAGGGACATGATCTGTGCTGGCTGTTTAAATATATACAACATGGAGATTTACACTCTCCTCAGTTTAGGGCACTGAGTCTGTTCTGCCTGGTTGAATATATGTAGCCTGGAGATTTACACTCTCCTCAGTTTAGGGCACTGACTCCGTGTTGGATGGTTAAATATATATAACCAGGGGATTTTCTCTCTCCCCAGTTTAGGGCACTGAATCTGTGCTGGCTGGTTGAATATATCAAGCCAGGAGATTTACACTCTCCTCAGTTTAGGGCACCGACCCTATACTGGCTCGTTAAATATATATAAATAAGAGATTTACACTGTCCTTAGTTTTGGGCACTGTCTCTGTCCTGGCTGGTTAAATATATATAACCAGGAGATTTACCCTCTTCTCAGTTTAGGAACATGATCTGTGCTGGCTGTTCAAATTTATATAACCAGGAGATTTACACTCTCCTGCGTTTAGGGCACTGAGTCCGTGCTGGCTGGTTGAATATATATAGCCAGGAGATTGACACTCTCCTCTGTTTTGGGCACTGACTCTATGCTGACTGGTTAAATATCTATAACCAGGCGATTTACAATCTCCTCAGTTTAGGGCACTCACTCTGTGCTGGCTGGTTCAATATATATATTCAGGTGATTTACGCTCTCCTCAGTTTTGGGTATTGACTCTGTGTTCACTGGTTAAATATATATAAAACCAGGAGATTTACACTCTTCTCAGTTTAGGTCACTGACTCTGTGCTGGCTGGATAAATATATATAACCAGGAGATTTACACTCTCGTCAGTTTCGGGCACTGACACTGTGTTGGCTGCTTCAATATATATAACCAGGAGATTTACGCTCTCCTCAGTTTCGGGCACTGACTCTGTGCTGGCTGGTTAAATATATATAACCAGCAGATTTACACTCTCGTCAGTTTCGGGCACTGACTCTGTGCTGGCTGGTTAAATATATATAACCAAGAGATTTACACTGTCCCAGAATATAACCGGATCTGTCAGATTCTTCCTTGCTTTTCCTGGCGATGGTTCCTGTGAACTGCAGTGTGGAACCGGGCAGCATTGCTCGGCATCTCGGAAGCTTTCCCCTCTGCTGCTTCCCATTTCTTATTGAAATATTGGTTGCACCACAAGAATGGATTTGTTTTGTTCGAAAAGTGAGAGACTGATACCGTCAGGAACCTGAAATAATTACAGAAGCCGCTGGAAACACTGAACAGTCCCAACAGCTTCTGTAGTGGTGGGGAGGGAGGATTCATGTGTCAAATCTCTGCAAGGATAAAATAAACTCCAGCCACAAAACAGTCAGAGTTCCTAAGTTTTACAAACATCCGCATAACATTTTTCTGAGCCATCAATTCTCCTTAAACTCTCTCAATGCTGAATAGCATCTTTCTGACTCTCACTTTGAGAGATGTCCCTCAGTGAGCTCCTCCACCATTCTTTCCATTTCACTGGGGACCCACTGTCCGCAGTCTCCAATCAAATGATCTGAACTCAGACACCCAGCGATCTTAAAGAGTGACACAATGCAGATAGGAAGTTGATTTCATTTCTGGTTCTGAGTCCAATCTTCACTCAGTGAAACAGAGTCAGGTATTCAAGGCTCAAACAAGAGCTGGATTCTGCTTCTGGTGATTGTCTTCATTCAGTGAGAAGGAGGGCCGTGGGCCGGAAGGAGCTCATCATTGTGCTTCGGGTTGTCTGCTCAGTCTGCAGCATTGCGGGCCGTGGGAGCAGGGCAGTGGGAAAGGTACCTTGTGTGGACTGCAATAGGATTTTCAACACATTGTTCCAGACCAGTTACAGAGCTCCAGGAATTCTGAATGAGGATCGGAAAAATGCATTGATTGAAGGAGGAGGATCAGGAAAACAGGATAAAGCTGCTGAGATCAGCAGGATTTCTCGGTCTAACTCTGTGCCATTCTTTATTTTCTGCTTCATAAATCTAAAATCCGGAGCTCAATCCACTCAGAGCAATATAAGCTCAGAAACAAATCATTCAATCCAACACATCTATGCTGAATTGATATCCGATGTCAATCTCATCCTATTTGTCAGAATTTGGCCCAAGTTCCTCTGAACCCTTTTTAATTCCTACACCCACCCAGATACCTTTTAAATGTTGCAATTGTACCAGCCTCCACTACTTCCTCTGGCAGCTCATGCACACAGTGCCCTCTGCTTGAAAAATGTTCCCCTTAGGTCCCTTTTATGTTTCCCCTCTCAACTTTAACATATGCCATCTGCTTCTGGACTCCCCCACTACAGGGAAATCACATTGCCTTTTTACCCTATTGAGGGTCCTTCATGATTTTGTGAACCTCAATAAGGTTAACCCTCAGCTACTGACGCTCCAGGGATAATAGCCCCAACCTATACAGTCTTAACCTCCAGCACAAACCCTCCAACCTTGACAACAACCATGTAAATCTTTTCTGAACCCTTTAAAGTTTCACAACACCCTTCTTATAGGAGGGAGTCCAGAATTGCACATTATGTACCAAAAGTGGCTGAACCAATACTGCAACATGACCTCCCAACTCCTTTACACAATTAACTGAGCAATAAAGACAAAAATGACAAACGCTTTCTTCACTATCCTATCGAAATGTTAGTCCACCTTCAACGATCTATGAAGCTACACTCCAGGTCTATTTGTTTAGCAATACCTCTAGTACCTTGTCATTCAGTGTATAAATCCTGCTCTCTTTTGCCTTTCCAAAATGCAGCACCTCACATTTATCTAAATTAATCTCCATCTGCCACTCCTCAGCCCATTGGTCATTCTGATCAAGATCCCGTTGTCCTCTGAGGTAACCATCTTCACTGCCCTCGACACTTCCAATTTTACTGTCATTTGCAAACTTACTATCCATTCGTCCGATGGTCACATCCAAATCTTTTATATAAATGA
Source organism: Chiloscyllium punctatum (assembly GCF_047496795.1). Taxonomy (NCBI): domain Eukaryota; kingdom Metazoa; phylum Chordata; class Chondrichthyes; order Orectolobiformes; family Hemiscylliidae; genus Chiloscyllium; species Chiloscyllium punctatum. The sequence continues at coordinate 63,720,779 of NC_092772.1, read as the reverse complement.
CAAAACAACAGTGGACCCAGCACCAGTCCTTGGGGCACACCGCTGGTCACAGGCCTTCAGTCTGAAAAGCAGCCCTCCCCCACCACCCTCTGTCTTCTACCTTCGAGCCAGTTCTCTCCCCAAAGGGTAATTCTACTGCCCCAACATAAAAGTTTGAATTATGACACCAGTTTCAAAAGTACAACAAGAACCTATTCCTGGTTGGGGAATCGGGGCCAGGGAGTCAATAAAAAGATATGTTGCAAGGTTCGTTAAATTGGAGATTCAGTTCAGTGCATCACTAAATGAAAACAATTCAGCAGGGCACTCGTACGTGGAAGAAGTGATTCAGGGAACAATTAAATGGAAAGAATTGAGGCAGGGCAACAGGAATTGGAGATTTTATGCAGCGGCCTTTATATTTGGCAGGATAATACTCAAAGGGAGAGTTGGTGCAGTTTCAGGGTTTGTGCAGGATTGGTAAATGGGATAAATGGTGCAGAGCAGCGGAGTCATAAACAGTCGTACAATCATAGAGATTTACAACATGGAAACAGACACTTCAGTCCAACTTGTCTGTGGGTCAATTTTAGAATACTGGCAGCGCTCCACGAGATTGGAGAATCATTCCAAGGAACTACTAAATGGAAGGATTGGGCAAGGGCTTATCGAAATAAGAGAATTTGGAATGGGGCATCTGATATTGTCAAATTAGTGCAGTTAGAACCGAATGGGAGAGTTTCAGTTTAGCAGTAAATGGGAGAATTGAGACATTACAATACTTGATGCGGGAATGAGAGGAGGGCACCCCTAAATTGGGCGAGAGCATCAGTCAGTATGAGGATTGGTGTAAGGCAAAACTGAATGGAGAACTTGTTCAGGACATCAGTAATTGGGGGAAATGGTGCGAGGAAACAAAGAATTGAAGAATTGATGCGGGACATCAGTAAATGAGAGACCTGGTGCAAAGTGGAGCTAAATTAGAGAATTGGTGCATGGCGACAGTAAATGGGAGAATTAGAGACGCGCACCCTTAAATGGTAGAATCGGGCTCAGGCACCAGTAAATGGAAGGATTACTACAGGATATGAGTAAATTGGAGATTTGGTGGAAACAATAAATGGGAGATTGGTGCACAGGGCCGTTGCATTAGAAAATTGATGGGAGTGCCAATATATTGGAAAATTGGAGCAGAGCCTGTCTAAATTGGGGAATAGGGGCCAGGGAATCAATAAAAAGAAGAAATGTTGCAAGCATTGGTAAACTGAAGATTCAGTTCAGTGCATCACTAAATGAAGAAAATACAGCAAGACATCCGATCGTGGAAGATGTGTATCAGGGAACAACGAAATGGAAGGAATTGATGCAGGCAACATTAATTGGAGAATTCATGCAGGTGCCATTAAATTCGAAGTGGGAGGACTGGGACAGGATAACCTCAGTGGGTGAGTTGGTGAAATTCCTGAATTAGTGCAGGATTGGGAAACGGGAGAATTGGTGCAGGGAAGCGGAGCACTAATTACAGCCTTAGAGATGTACAGCACGGAAACAGACCCTTCAGTCCAACATGTCCACGCCCAAATTTAAGAATTCTGGCAGGTCTCCACGAAATTGGAGAATCATTGCAAGAAACTACTAAATGGAAAAGTTGCGAACGAGCTCATCGAAATGTGAGAATTTGCAACAGGGCATCAGATACTGGGTGAATTAGTGCATTTCAGCACTAAATGGGTGCGTTATGTTGCACTAAATGGGAGAATTGGGACAGGGAGATTTAGAGTAGCGCACCCCTAAATTGGGCGAAAGCATCAGTCAGTATGGGGATTGGGGTAAAGCAAAACTGTATGGAGAATTTGTTCAGGACATCAGTAATTGGGGGAAATGATGCTAAGCAAAACTGAATTGGAGAATTGGTGTGGGGTATCAGTAAAAGAAGGACCTGGTGCATGGTGCTGATAACTTCGAGATTGGAGCAAATGGGAGAACACGGGCAGTGAATCAGGAAATAGGACAAATGTTGCAAAGGGTTAGTGGTCGAGATTCAATACAGTGCACCACAAAATGGGGGAGTTGGTGCAGTTCACCACGAAAGGGGGGATATTTGCAGTTTGGGGAATTTGGAGATATGATGCAGGGATTGCCAAGATTAGAGAATTCTGTCAGCGGTCTACTAAATGGGAGAATTGTTGCAAGGAAATACTGAATGGAAGACCTGGTGCACAGTGGAGCTCAATTACAGAATGGGTGTATGGCAACAGGAAATGGGAGAATTAGGGTAGCGCACCCTTAAATGGTAAAATCGGGGTCGGGCATCAGTAAGGTGAAGAGGTAGTACAGGAGTATGAGTCAATTCGAGATTTGGTGGGTTTCAAAAAATGGGAGATTCGGTGCACAGTGCCATTACATTGGAAAATTGGTGGGAGTGTCTATACATGAGAAAATTGGAGCAGAGCATGTCTAATTTGGAATATAGGGGCCAGGGAATCAATAAAAATAAATGTTGGAAGCATCGGAAAATTGGAGAGTCAGTTCAGTGCACCACCAAATGAACAAATATAATCAGCAGGGAATCCGTACGGTGAAAATGTGTATCAGGGAACAACTGAATGGAAGGAATTGATGCAGATCAACAATAATTTGAGAATTCATGCAGGTGACGTTAAATTCTAAGTGGGAGGACTGGGGCAGGATAACCTCAGTGGGTGAGTTGGTGAAATTCCTGAATTAGTGCAGGATTGGTAAACGGGAGAATTGGTGCAGGGAAGCAGAGCACTAATTACAGCCTTAGAGATGTACAGCACGGAAACAGACCCTTCAGTCCAACATGTCCACGCCCAAATTTAAGAATTCTGGCAGGTCTCCACGAAATTGGAGAATCATTGCAAGAAACTACTAAATGGAAAAGTTGCGAAAGAGCTCATCGAAATGTGAGAATTTGCAACAGGGCATCAGATACTGGGTGAATTAGTGCATTTCAGCACTAAATGGGTGCGTTATGTTGCACTAAATGGGAGAATTGGGACAGGGAGATTTAGAGTAGCGCACCCCTAAATTGGGCGAAAGCATCAGTCAGTATGGGGATTGGGGTAAAGCAAAACTGTATGGAGAATTTGTTCAGGACATCAGTAATTGGGGGAAATGATGCTAAGCAAAACTGAATTGGAGAATTGGTGTGGGGTATCAGTAAAAGAATTAGAGAATCATTGCAATAAAATACAAAATGTATAAATTTCGCAAGGGCTTATCGAAATGAGGGAATTTTCAACAGGATATCAAGTAATGGGTGAATTAGTGCTGTTCAGTGAGAAATGGGTGAGTTATGCTGTTTTGCAACTGCATGGGAGAATTGGGGCAGGACAATACCTTTTGGAAGATTTAGAGTAGCGCACCCCTAAATTGGGCGAGGGCAACAGTCAGTATAGGAAGGGTTTAAGGCAACACTGAGTGGAGAACTTGTTCAGGACATCAGTAATTGGGGGAAATGGTGCTAACCAACACTGAATTGGAGAATTGGTGCGGGGTATCAGTAAATTAAAGACCTGGTGGAGGGTGCCAATAACTGAGAATTGGAGCAACTGGGAGACCCTGGGCAGTGAATCAGTAACTAGGACAAATGTTGCAAACGATTAGTGGTCCAGATTCAATGCAGTGCACCACGAATTGGGGGAGTTGATGCAGTTCACCAATAAAGGGAAGATATGTGAAGGTTCGGTAAACTGAAGATTTGATGCAGGGATCTCCAAGATTAGAGAATTCTGGCAGCAGACTACTAAATGGGAGATTTGTTGCAGGGAAATACTGAATGGAAGACCTGGTGCACAATGGAGTTGAATTAGAGAATGGGGGCATGGCACCAGGAAATGAGAGAATTAGAGTAGCGCACCCTTAAATGGTCGAATCGGGGTCGGAAATCAGTGAATGAAGGAATAAATACAGGTTTAAGAGTAAAAGGGAGATTTGATGGAAACACTAAATGGGAGAATCAGTGCAGAGTGCCATTCCATCAGAACATTGGTCAGAATGGCAACATATTTTCCATAATACAGGAGGAAATAGAGACGCTGCTCCAGCTCCTTTATGTTCTAAAATACAGGAGGAAGCAGTGACGCTGCTCCAGCTCCTTTATTTTCTATAATACAAGAGGAAGCAGTGACGCTGCTCCAGCTCCTTTATTTTCTATAATACAGTAGGAAGCAGTGACGCTGCTCCAGCTCCTTTATTTTCTGTAATACAGGAGGAAGCAGTGACACTGCTCCAGCTCCTTTATTTTCTATAATACAGGAGGAAGCAGTGACGCTGCTCCAGCTCCTGTATTTTCTATAATACAAGAGGAAGCAGTGACTCTGCTCCAGCTCCTTTATTTTCGATAATACAGGAGGAAGCAGTGACGCTGCTCCAGCTCCTTTATTTACTATAAATCAGGAGGAAGCAGTGACGCTGGTCCAGCTCCTTTATTTTCTATAATACAGGAGGAAGCGGTGACGCGGCTCCAGCTCCTTTATTTTCTATAATACAGGAGGAAGCAGTGACGCTGCTCCAGCTCCTTTATTTTCTATAATACAAGGGGAAGCAGAGACGCTGCTCCAGCTCCTTTATTTTCTATAATACAGGAGGAAGCAGTGACGCTGCTCCAGCTCCTTTATTTTCTATAATACAGGAGGAAGCAGTGACGCTGCTCCGGCTCCTTTATTTTCTATAATACAGGAGGAAGCAGTGACGCTGCTCCAGCTCCTTTATTTTCTATAATACAGGAGGAAGCAGTGACGCTGCTCCGGCTCCTTTATTTTCTATAATACAGGAGGAAGCAGTGACGCTGCTCCAGCTCCTTTATTTTCTATAATACAGGAGGAAGCAGTGACGCTGCTCCAGCTCCTTTATTTTCTATAATACAGGAGGAAGCAGTGACGCTGCTCCGGCTCCTTTATTTTATATAATACAGGAGGAAGCAGTGACGCTGCTCCAGCTCCTTTATTTTCTATAATACAGGAGGAAGCAGTGACGCTGCTCCAGCTCCATAATTTTCTATAATACAGCAGGAAGCAGTGACGCTGCTCCAGCTCCTTTATTTTGTATAATACAGGAGGAAGCAGTGACGCTGCTCCAGCTCCTTTATTTTCTATAATACAGCAGGAAGCAGTGACGCTGCTCCAGCTCCTTTATTTTCTATAATACAAGGGGAAGCAGTGACGCTGCTCCAGCTCCTTTATTTTCTATAATACAGGAGGAAGCAGTGACGCTGCTCCAGCTCCTTTATTTTCCATAATACAGCAGGAAGCAGTGACGCTGATCCAGCTCCTTTATTTTCTATAATACAGGAGGAAGCAGTGACGCTGCCCCAGCTCCTTTATTTTCGATAATACAAGGGGAAGCAGTGACGCTGCTCCAGCTCCTTTATTTTCGATAATACAGGAGGAAGCAGTGACGCTGCTCCAGCTCCTTTATTTTCTATAATACAAGGGGAAGCAGTGACGCTGCTCCAGCTCCTTTATTTTCTATAATACAGGAGGAAGCAGTGACGCTGCTCCAGCTCCTTTATTTTCTATAATACAGTAGGAGGCAGTGACGCTGCTCCAGCTCCTTTATTTTCATTAATACAGGAGGAAGCAGTGACGCTGCTCCAGCTCCTTTATTTTCTATAATACAGAAGGATGTCGTAACTCTGCTCCAGCTCCTTTATTTTCTTTCATACAGGAGGAAGCAGTGAATCTGCTCCAGCTCCTTTATTTTCTATAATACAGGAGGAAGCAGTGACGCTGCTCCAGCTCCTTTATTTTCTGTAATACAGGAGGAAGCAGTGACGCTGCTCCAGCTCCTTTATTTTCTATAATATAGGAGGAAGCAGTGACGCTGCTCCGGCTCCTTTATTTTCTATAATACAGGAGGAAGCAGAGACGCTGCTCCAGCTCCTTTATTTTCTATAATACAGGAGGAAGCAGTGACGCTGCTCCGGCTCCTTTATTTTCTATAATACAAGGGGAAGCAGAGACGCTGCTCCAGCTCCTTTATTTTCTATAATATAGGAGGAAGCAGTGACGCTGCTCCAGCTCCTTTATTTTCTATAATACAAGAGGAAGCAGTGACGCCGCTCCAGCTCCTTTATTTTCTATAATACAGGAGGAAGCAGTGACTCTGCTCCAGCTCCTTTATTTTCGATAATACAGGAGGAAGCAGTGATGCTGCTCCAGCTCCTTTATTTACTATAAACCAGGAGGAAGCAGTGACGCTGCTCCATCTCCTTTATTTTCTATAATACAGGAGGAAGCAGTGACGCTGCTCCAGCTCCTTTATTTTCTATAATACAAGGGGAAGCAGTGACGCTGCTCCAGCTCCTTTATTTTCTATAATACAGGAGGAAGCAGTGACGCTGCTCCAGCTCCTTTATTTTCTATAATACAGCAGGAAGCAGTGACGCTGCTCCAGCTCCTTTATTTTATATAATACAGGAGGAAGCAGTGACGCTGCTCCAGCTCCTTTATTTTCTATAATACAGCAGGAAGCAGTGACGCTGCTCCAGCTCCTTTATTTTCTATAATACAAGGGGAAGCAGTGACGCTGCTCCAGCTCCTTTATTTTCTATAATACAGGAGGAAGCAGTGACGCTGCTCCAGCTCCTTTATTTTCTATAATACAGTAGGAGGCAGTGACGCTGCTCCAGCTCCTTTATTTTCATTAATACAGGAGGAAGCAGTGACGCTGCTCCAGCTCCTTTATTTTCTATAATACAGAAGGATGTCGTAACTCTGCTCCAGCTCCTTTATTTTCTTTCATACAGGAGGAAGCAGTGAATCTGCTCCAGCTCCTTTATTTTCTATAATACAGGAGGAAGCAGTGACGCTGCTCCAGCTCCTTTATTTTCTGTAATACAGGAGGAAGCAGTGACGCTGCTCCAGCTCCTTTATTTTCTATAATATAGGAGGAAGCAGTGACGCTGCTCCGGCTCCTTTATTTTCTATAATACAGGAGGAAGCAGAGACGCTGCTCCAGCTCCTTTATTTTCTATAATACAGGAGGAAGCAGTGACGCTGCTCCGGCTCCTTTATTTTCTATAATACAAGGGGAAGCAGTGACGCTGCTCCAGCTCCTTTATTTTCGATAATACAGGAGGAAGCAGTGACGCTGCTCCAGCTCCTTTATTTACTATAAATCAGGAGGAAGCAGTGACGCTGCTCCAGCTCCTTTATTTTCTATAATACAGGAGGAAGCAGTGACTCTGCTCCAGCTCCTTTATTTTCGATAATACAGGAGGAAGCAGTGACGCTGCTCCAGCTCCTTTATTTACTATAAATCAGGAGGAAGCAGTGACGCTGCTCCATCTCCTTTATTTTCTATAATACAGGAGGAAGCAGTGACGCTGCTCCAGCTCCTTTATTTTCTATAATACAAGGGGAAGCAGTGACGCTGCTCCAGCTCCTTTATTTTCTATAATACAGGAGGAAGCAGTGACGCTGCTCCAGCTCCTTTATTTTCTATAATACAGGAGGAAGCAGTGACGCTGCTCCAGCTCCTTTATTTTCTATAATACAGCAGGAAGCAGTGACGCTGCTCCAGCTCCTTTATTTTATATAATACAGGAGGAAGCAGTGACGCTGCTCCAGCTCCTTTATTTTCTATAATACAGCAGGAAGCAGTGACGCTGCTCCAGCTCCTTTATTTTCTATAATACAAGGGGAAGCAGTGACGCTGCTCCAGCTCCTTTATTTTCTATAATACAGGAGGAAGCAGTGACGCTGCTCCAGCTCCTTTATTTTCCATAATACAGCAGGAAGCAGTGACGCTGATACAGCTCCTTTATTTTCTATAATACAGGAGGAAGCAGTGACGCTGCTCCAGCTCCTGTATTTTCTATAATACAAGAGGAAGCAGTGACTCTGCTCCAGCTCCTTTATTTTGTATAATACAGGAGGAAGCAGTGACGCTGCTCCTGCTCCTTTATTTTCTATAATACAGGAGGAAGCAGTGACGCTGCTCTAGCTCCTTTATTTTCTATGATACAGGAGGAAGCAGTGACGCTGCCCCAGCTCCTTTATTTTCGATAATACAGGAGGAAGCAGTGACGCTGCTCCAGCTCCTTTATTTTCTATAATACAAGGGGAAGCAGTGACGCTGCTCCAGCTCCTTTATTTTCTATAATACAGGAGGAAGCAGTGACGCTGCTCCAGCTCCTTAATTTTCTATAATACAGGAGGAAGCAGTGACGCTGCTCCAGCTCCTTTATTTTCGATAATACAGGAGGAAGCAGTGACGCTGCTCCAGCTCCTTTATTTTCTATAATACAAGGGGAAGCAGTGACGCTGCTCCAGCTCCTTTATTTTCTATAATACAGGAGGAAGCAGTGACGCTGCTCCAGCTCCTTAATTTTCTATAATACAGGAGGAAGCAGTGACGCTGCTCCAGCTCCTTTATTTTCATTAATACAGGAGGAAGCAGTGACGCTGCTCCAGCTCCTTTATTTTCTATAATACAGAAGGATGTCGTAACTCTGCTCCAGCTCCTTTATTTTCTTTCATACAGGAGGAAGCAGTGAATCTGCTCCAGCTCCTTTATTTTCTATAATACATGAGGAAGCAGTGACGCTGCTCCAGCTCCTTTATTTTCTATAATACAGGAGGAAGCAGTGACGCTGCTCCGGCTCCTTTATTTTCTATAATACAGGAGGAAGCAGAGACGCTGCTGCCGCTCCTTTATTTTCTATAATACAGGAGGAAGCAGTGACGCTGCTCCGGCTCCTTTATTTTCTATAATACAAGGGGAAGCAGTGACGCTGCTCCAGCTCCTTTATTTTCGATAATACAGGAGGAAGCAGTGACGCTGCTCCAGCTCCTTTATTTACTATAAATCAGGAGGAAGCAGTGACGCTGCTCCAGCTCCTTTATTTTCTATAATACAGGAGGAAGCAGTGACGCTGCTCCAGCTCCTTTATTTTCTATAATACAGGAGGAAGCAGTGACGCTGCTCCAGCTCCTTTATTTTCTATAATACAGGAGGAAGCAGAGACGCTGTTCCAGCTCCTTTATTTTCTATAATACAGGAGGAAGCAGTGACGCTGCTCCAGCTCCTTTATTTTCTATAATACAGTAGGAAGCAGTGACGCTGCTCCAGCTCCTTTATTTTCTATAATACAAGGGGAAGCAGTGACGCTGCTCCGGCTCCTTTATTTTCTATAATACAGGAGGAAGCAGTGACGCTGCTCCAGCTCCTTTATTTTCTATAATACAGGAGGAAGCAGTGACGCTGCTCCAGCTCCTTTATTTTCTATAATACAGGAGGAAGCAGTGACGCTGCTCCAGCTCCTTTATTTTCTATAATACAGTAGGAGGCAGTGACGCTGCTCCAGCTCCTTAATTTTCTATAATACAAGAGGAAGCAGTGACGCTGCTCCAGCTCCTTTATTTTCTATAATACAGTAGGAGGCAGTGACGCTGCTCCAGCTCCTTTATTTTCTTTAATACAGGAGGAAGCTGTGACGCTGCTCCAGCTCCTTTATTTTCTTTAATACAGGAGGAAGCAGTGACGCTGCTCCAGCTCCTTTATTTTCTATAATACAGGAGGAAGCAGTGACGCTTCTCCAGCTCCTTTATTTTCTATAATACAGGAGGAAGTAGTAACTCTGCTCCAGCTCCTTTATTTTCTTTAATTCAGGAGGAAGCAGTAACGCTGCTCCAGCTCCTTTATTTTCTATAATACAAGGGGAAGCAGTGACGCTGCTCCAGCTCCTTTATTTTCTATAATACAGGAGGAAGCAGTGACGCTGCTCCAGCTCCTTTATTTTCTTTAATACAGGAGGATGCAGTGACGCTGCTCAAGCTCCTTTATTTTCTTTAATACAGGAGGAAGCAGTGACGCTGCTCCAGCTCCTGTATTTTCTATAATACAGGAGGAAGCACTGACGCTGCTCCAACTTCTTTATTTTGTATAATACAGGAGGAAGCAGTGACGCTGCTCCAGCTCCTTTATTTTCTGTAATACAGGAGGAAGCAGTGCCGCTGCTCCAGCTCCTTTATTTTCTATAATACAGGAGGAAGCAGTGACGCTGTTCCAGCTCCTTTATTTTCTATAATACAGGAGGAAGCAGTGACGCTGCTCCGGCTCCTTTGTTTTCTATAATACAGGATGAAGCAGAGACGCTGCTCCAGTTCCTTTATTTTCTATAATACAGGAGGAAGCAGTGACGCTGCTCCCGCTCCTTTATTTTCTATAATACAGGAGGAAGCAGTGACGCTGCTCGAGCTCCTTTATGTTCTATAATACGGAGGATGCAGTGACGCTGCTCAAGCTCCTTTATTTTCTATAAATCAGGAGGAAGCAGTGACGCTGCTCCAGCTCCTTTATTTTCTATAAGACAGGAGGAAGCAGTGACGCTGCTCCAGCTCCTTTATTTTCTATAATACAGGAGGAAGCAGTGACGCTGCTCCAGCTCCTTTATTTTCTATAATACAGGAGGAAGCAGTGACGCTGCTCCAGCTCCTTTATTTTCTATAATACAGGAGGAAGCAGTGAAGCTGTTCCAGCTCCGCTATTTTCTATAATACAGCAGGAAGCAGTGACGCTGCTACAGCTCTTTTATTTTCTATAATACAGGAGGAAGCAGTGACGCTGTTCCAGCTCCTTTATTTTCTATAATACAGGAGGAAGCAGAGACTCTGCTCCAGCTCCTTTATTTTCGATAATAAAGGAGGAAACAGTGTCGCTGCTCCAGCTCCTTTATTTTCTATAATACAGGAGGAAGCAGTGACGATACTCCAGCTCCAATATTTTCTATAATACAGGAGGAAGCAGTGACGCTGCTCCAGCTCCGTAATTTTCTACAATAAAAGGGGAAGCAGAGATGTTGCTCCAGCTCCTTTATTTTCTATAATACCGGAGGAAGTAGTGACGCTGCTCCAGCTCCTTTATTTTCTATAATACAGGAGGAAGCAGTGACGCTGCTCCAGCTCCTTTATTTTCTATAATACAGGAGGAAGCAGTGACGCTGCTCCAGCTCCTTTATTTTCTATAATACGGGAGGAAGCAGAGACGCTGCTCCAGCTCCTTTATTTTCTATAATACCGGAGGAAGTAGTGACGCTGCTCCAGCTCCTTTATTTTCTATAATACAGGAGGAAGCAGTGACGCTGCTCCAGCTCCTTTATTTTCTATAATACAGCAGGTCGCAGAGACTCTGCTCCAGCTCCTTTATTTTCTATAATACAGGAGGAAGCAGTGACGCTGCTCCAGCTCCTTTATTTTGTATAATACAGGAGGTAGCAGAGACGCTGCTGCAGCTCCTTTATTTTCTATAATACAGGAGGAAGCAGGGACGCTGCTCCGGCTCCTTTATTTTCTATAATACATGAGGAAGCAGTGACCCTGCTCCAGCTCCTTTATTTTCTATAATACAGGAGGAAGCAGTGACGCTGCTCCAGCTCCTTTATTTTCTATAATACAGGAGGAAGCAGTGACGCTGCTCCAGCTCCTTTATTTTCTATAATACAGGAGGAAGCAGAGACACTGCTCCAGCTCCTTTATTTTCTATAATACAGGAGGAAGCAGTGACGCTGCTCCAGCTCCTTTATTTTCTATAATACAGGAGGAAGCAGTGACGCTGCTCCAGCTCCTTTATTTTCTATAATTCATGAGGAAGCAGTGACGCTGCTCCAGGTCCTTTATTTTCTATAATACATGAGGAAGCAGTGACGCTGCTCCAGCTCCTTTATTCTCTATAATACAGGAGGAAGCAGAGACACTGCTCCAGCTCCTTTATTTTCTATAATACAGGAGGAAGCAGTGACGTTGCTCCAGCTCCTTTATTTTCTATAATACAGGAGGAAGCAGTGACGCTGCTCCAGCTCCTTTATTTTCTATATTACATGAGGAAGCAATGACGCTGCTCCAGCTCCTTTATTTTCTATAATACAGGAGGGAGCAGTGACGCTGCTCCAGCTCCTTTATTTTCTATAATACAGGAGGAAGCAGTGACGCTGCTCCAGCTCCTTTATTTTCTATAATACAGGAGGAAGCAGTTACGCTGCTCCAGCTCCTTTATTTTCTATAATACAGGAGGAAGCAATGACGCTGCTCCAGCTCCTTTATTTTCTATAATACAGGAGGAAGCAGTGACACTGCTCCAGCTCCTTTATTTTCTATAAAACAGGAGGAAGCAGTGACGCTGCTCCAGCTCCTTTATTTTGTATAATACAGGAGGAAGCAGTGACACTGCTCCAGCTCCTTTATTTTCTATAATACAGGAGGAAGCAGAGACGCTGCTCCAGCTCCTTTATTTTCTATAATACATGAGGAAGCAGAGACGCTGCTCCAGTTCCTTTATTTTCTATAATACAGGAGGAAGCAGTGACGCTGCTCCAGCTCCTTTATTTTCTGTAATACAGGAGGAAGCAGAGACGCTGCTCCAGCTCCTTTATTTGGTGGAAACATTAAATAGGTTTGTTTCCATGCTGTACATCTCTATGTCTGTATTTAAAAGGCATCTGGATGCAATGTAGTCAGGTCGGGTTTGGAGGGGTAAGGAACAAATGTTGGCTCATATAGCTAATTAATTCCGGTTATCTGGTCAGCAGGGACGAGCTGGTATGGAGGGTCTGTTTCTGTGCTCGGCACCTCCGTAATCCTGATGAAGGCCTTTACCCGAAACGTCGATTTTCTTGCTCCTCGGATGCTGCCTGACCTGAATTGCTTTTCCAGCACCACTCTGATCTAATCTCTGAAATGCACTTCTCATTCAGGCGACTTCTCCTGCCTACCGAAGGTACACAAAGACAACACACCAGGATGTCCCATCACCTTAGGCAATGGGACCCGATGTGAGAACCTCACTGCCGATGTCAAATGCATCTTGAAAGCCATGAGGCAGGGTACCCCCAGCTTCTGCCACGACAGAACATTGGGACACAGGCAGATTTCAACCTCACACACTCAAGGCTCAATCTGAGCTGAGGGGGCACCTATTGTTAAAGATTTACCTGAGAATGTAGCTATTTTTACATACGGTTTACATATGAAAGAACAAAATCTAACATGGTATTTCTAAAAGTATACAGACTGAACAGACAATACACTTTATTTTTAAATATTTCATTTCAGTGCCATCACCCTGTAATCTTTTACTATAAATTCTGTGTGGTATGATGTTATGCTCCACAACCACCTGATGAAGGAACAGCGCTCCAAAAGCTGGTACTATCAAATAAACCTGTTGGACTATAACCTGATGTTGTGTGATTATTTAATTTTGTCCACCCCAGTCCAACACCGGCACCTCCAAATCTTTACTCCATATTGTTTACACTAACTCACACCCTGTTCAGGTCAGTTTAGCACAATGACCCTGTTCCTCTTTTTGTGAGGTTCCCTGTGTATATTAAAAGAGTTAATGGGCCCCGAGAGGATGAATACATTCTCTTTATCCTGTCAGTTTAAACAGTTGAACATATCAGTTTGAAGCCAATGGAAGAGGAGATTGTCTTTTTCTGTACAATTTCAGTGCAGAACGTTCAACCATAAACTGTCTTTGCAAAAGTCGGGGTTGAATGCAATTCTCACTGAGCAACATTAATACAGAAAACACAATTCCCAGTTCCTGTTATCAATTGGTGAAGAAACTGGGATGTGAAAACCACTTGTGGTGTGGTGCCGTGCCTCAGTTTGTTAACTTACCCACACCATAAACAGCCCACCAAGATTTCACATCGTCGTGGTGCCTGTGTATTTTACCAAATGCATGGTTGTTTCAAAATCTCCCAAGTCAGTGTTGCTCATCAGTCAACCATGCGTCCTGTTTGAGTGTCAGCCTGTTTTGGTGACCCTGATCTGCTCCCTGGTTTAGTTCCTCCAGGGGATATTGTTTCTTCCGAACTATTACTTCAATCTGGAGTTTCCTTCCTGTGTTTGACAAGAACTTCTGCTTCTACTCCTCCTTTATTACGCCCCGTTCATTTCCAGTTTGTTGGGAATAACGAGGTGAGCCAGGAGACATGGCAGACTCGCCGGTGAATGTTGCAGTAATGGCGCAGACACCAAGAGCTGTTCACCCTAATTCTCTCCTGTCAACATTCATTCATTCCACACCAACAGGAAATACTTCATTGCTCTCCTATCGTTGTGGTTTGCACTGTGATTGCGGTTTCTTTTCTTGTGGATTATGAAGTCTATTTAGAACTCGAAAGGATCATAATATTTGGAGGAAGGAATGACTCCTCACCTCAGGAATAAGAGCCAGACACATTATTCGGAGAATGTGAGCCCAATCCCACACATGCTACCGAGGGGGCAGAAAGCCTGTTAGCTGGTCCACTCTCAATTTGTCTCCGAATGTCAGACTTTTCAAAGATCAGAAATGGGAAATGAGGAATATGGACAGAGCGAGCGTCCGAGAATGTGAAAGAGGGTCTGGTACATTCACAGAGAAAGAAAGAAATATGGAGACGCATATTGAGGGAGAAACTGAAAGGACCAATTCTCCAATCGACATGGCTGCTGACTGACAGAAACAAATAGGAATAAAAAGGTAACTATTAAGCACAGCCTTTCACCAGGTAGTCGATATGAAATAGAAACATGGACATCGGGGAAAACAGTATTCACAAGGTGAACAATCAGTAAAAATAATTATCGTCACTGTTTCCCATCGGATGTCCCACTCCATGAAGCAATGTCTTTCAATGCCCAAGGAAACATATTTGCCCTCAGGTACCTGCTTCAGGGTCACCTGTGCCTCTGCTGGAAGTTGCCATCATTTTATTCAGTCACTCCGCGATTTTTTGATTCACTCCAGTGAAATATCTTTTCATACCTTGCGTCATGGCCTCTTCCAGTCAAGAAGCTGAACCAGTCCAGTGAGAAACCTCTGTTGATTTGAATCCCGGGATGGAGAATCAGACGAGATGAACAGCGCCTTTTATTGGTGGAACCCCTTCACTGCAACCTCACGCCTCAAAACGGGTCTCTGCCCGCGACAACCTGTTCTGTACATTCCTGCATTACACCGACTGACCAACATCAGATTCCCACAGCTCCACTTCCTTTACTTTGAAACACAAGGCGATAATATGAAGCGTTTGCAAAATTGAAGAGAGAAACTTTGTTGCCGAAGGTGGTTATGAAGGGATGGACAGGCACAAGGGTGTGTACAATTCAGGTCGCTTTGGATACTGTCAGCATTACCATGGGCCCGTGCTGAGGAGTCAAAGTTTGTATCGTCCAGACATGGATACAGTTCCCATTCAGAGAATGAAGGTTTAATTCTCTTCATGTGAATTGTCTGAATGAAAACCCATTCCCCGTTCGACACCGAAGACAGACCGGGATCCCTCCAGAATCAGCCCAGTGATTGCTTGAACCATGTAGAAGGACAATGACAGCGGACAGATACGATAGTGACCCCTTCAAATCTCCCTCCAATCATCTCACCTTCCTGAGTTGGGAATATGTTGGTGTTCCTTCAGTGTCTCTGGGTGTAAATCCAGGAAATCCCGCGCTTGCAGCATAATGGCTGTACCTCCGTGTGAAGGAGTTCAATGGTTCACAAAAGCAACTCATCTCCTCCATCTCTGGGGGATTTAGGGATGGACAGCGAGTCCTATTCCATTGTGTGATATCATTATCCCAGGAATACGTTTCTATCAGTGGTAGGTTCCAATCGGACACCTGCAGGAGATCGGTAGTAAGTTGAGAAGTGGAGCAGGGAAGTGAAATTGACGTGAATGACAATGATGACTGGGAGGCATGAGGCAGGAAGTGAGTCTGGATCTGGTGGTGCAAGGCTCAGTGTCGCTGCTAATGGGTCAGCCTTTACTGCAAACTGTTTACATTGGCTCACACGCCATTCCTGGGCAATTCATGGCAATGACACTGTTCCTCGTCGTGTGAGATTACCACTGTGTGTATTAAAGCCGTCAATACATCCCAAGAGAATGAACAACCTCCCATTTGTCCTGTCAGGTTAAACAAATGAAAAAAATCTGTTTGAAGCCAATGTAAGAGAAGATTGCCCATTTATGTGCCATTGCATTGAATAATGTTCAATCGTGAAATGTCTGGTTTTGCAAAGCAGGGTTTGATTGTAAATCACACTGAGTAATATTGATACAGAAATGTATTTCCGAGTTACTGTGGTCATGTGGTTAAGGAACTGCACATATGGCCGTCCCTTAGTTATTTCAAACCCCTCCTTGGGAAGCAGCTGACCATAGGGTCCAATCACAGCTGCGCCCGCTTGTTGTATTGAAGGCCCGTAGGTTCACCTTTTATTAAGTGTCGTGTTACTGATGAAGGGACTCAGCATCCTGTTTGAGTTCGAGCCTGTTATGGTTTGGCAAACCCACTCCTTTTTCCTGGTTTAGTTCCAGCAGTGTATGTTGTCCTTCCTAACCAATACACCAACCTGGAGTTTCTTGCCACTGTTCCAAAAGCACTCCTTCTTCTCCACTTTTATTCACCCTCCTTCATTCCAAGTTTGGTGGGAATAACGAGGTGAGGCAGGAGACACTGCAGAAAGGCCGTGGGATGTTGTGGTTATGGCACAGAAACCACGAGTGGATCACCCTCATTCTCTGCTGTCGCCATTCATTCATTTTACAGCATCAGTAATGCTTCCATGTTCTCCTTTGTTGTAGTTTTTTTTCGATTGGATAAGGAATGCAACTTTAATTTCGAAAGGGTTACAATATTTTGAGGAAGAAATGCCCCTTGTATCACATCCAAGTGGGAGACGTATTATCCGTAGAATGTGAGCCAAATTTTACAGATTCCTGCCAGGTTCCAGAAAACCTCTCAGCAGCTCCATTCTCAAACTATCCCTGAACGTCAGGCTTTTCATAGAGTAGGAATGGGAAATGAGGGATATTGGCAAATAAAGGGTCAAAGAATATGATAAAGGGTGAGGTAGATACACAGAGATAAAGACAGAAAATTGGAGACTCATCTTGAGGGAGACCCTGAAAGAATCAGATCTCGGGTCGACATGGCTGCTAACTTGCAAAAAAACAAATAGATTTTGATAACTATCCTAATTCGAGCGATAAAACTGACCACTATCCCGGAATTGTGGTCTAGAAATGAAGAACTCATCTGGGTCTGTCGTTGTGAATCATTGTCTCTGTTTCTCCCCACAGATGTTGCCAGGACTATTCAGTTTGCACGTCAATTCTTGTTTTTGGTTCAGATTTCCAACATCTGCATCTCTTGGTTTTCTGTTAAACCTTAAAACGTTTGGCACAAAACCGATGTCCTGCCAGCTTTGGAAAAGTGGTTAGAAATATTCTTCCCACGATGTGTGTGCAGAACAAAGCACGCATTCCTTGACCGGGAATAGAACCCGTGTCACGGCGGTGAGATCGCCAAATGCTGGTTACTAGACTACAAGGGAAGGCAGAAGGCGCCCTTACATTTATTCAGAATGAAAACACTTTTGCCTTTTCATTTCTGATCAGTCTTGCTGCAGATGAGGTCCTCCTTGCCTTCGAGCTTTCACAGAGTGGGAAGAGACCGTTCGGCCCATCGTACATTGTAACTCATCGGACATCCATGTATTCCAGTCCTAGTTTCTAGTTTGGGCTCAAAATGTTATGTGTCCTGATGTTTCAAGAGCAAATATCAATGCGATTCTCACTGTGAATTTAATCGACACGACAATGGGACTGAGGTCTGACATGGTCACACTGTGTTGGAACCACCTTGAGGACCTGAACCTCATTTTTACCCACAGAGGGAGACACACAGAAACATATCCCGGGAGGAACAGATGTCTCAGGATCATACCAGCTCCTTGTGCTTCACTTCCTCTCTCTGTTCCACACAACAGCTTCTCTGACAAAGGCAGCTTTAGGTGGAACACTCGCCAGTTTGACAGGCAATGAGAGATGTTGAGCTGAACTGGAATTTAAAATGGACAATAGACCGAAATGCAAGTTTTAAATTCGAAACCACACTGATCCAAACCATTCAGATCCTCAGAACCTGACAAAACAGGACCAGCCATACACCTGTCTGACATTGAGCTGTAATGGACCCAAAAGCAACATTCCATTTGAATACACACTGATCCAATCCCTACAGCTCGAAAGAACCGAAGGAAATAGCAACTGACAACATGCAAATGGCTGAACTAACACATTACCCCCGAGACATGTAGGATGTAAACCTACTATCGTCTGATTCAAAGTCAGATGTTTGATCTATTGCTTCACTAGCCGGATGCACACACACACGCTGGACACCTTTCCATATGTGATGTAAACATGGAGATCTGGGAAACAACATTCATAAGGTGATCAACCAGCAAAGATAATCCACTTTGTGTAACAGGGCCTTTCAATGGCAAAGCAAATGCATTTGTCCTCAGGTACCTGCTTCTGTGTCGCCTGTTCTTCTGCTGGACGTCTCCAGCATTTTATTCACAGTCACTGCGCTGTCTTATGATGCACTCCACTGAAATGTACTTTCATAGTTGGATTTAGTGTCACTTCCAGTAAAGATCCTGAACAAATTCAGCGAGAAACCTCTGGCCATTTCCAACATGGAATTTGGAATCAGACGATTTGAACGAAGGCTTTATTGGGGCCACCCCATCACCGCAGATCAACGCCTCAAAACGAGCCGCTGTTAGTATCAAACTGTTCTGTACCTTTCTGCAGTAAATCAGGTTAGCACAACTCCACTTTCTTCACATTGAAACCAGGGCGGCAATATGAATTGTTTGGAAACTTAGAGAGAGAAACATTGCTGCTGAAGAAGATGATGACGTGAAGATCATACACAGAGTCTGGACAGATCAGGTCACAAGTGTTACTGTCAGCTTCAGTAGGGTCACTGGTTCGGAGTCTGAGTTTGTAATGCCCAGACCGGGATACAATTCCCAGTCAGGAAATGAAGATTTATTTCTCTTCTTGTGAATTATCTTATTGAAAACTAACTCCTGCTTCCTCACAGAACACAGACCCAGACCAACCCAGTGATTGTTTGCATCTGCCTAGAAGGACAATAGCAACAGATACACGAGAGAACTGTAACCACAAATCACCCATCTCGGACCTCGCCTTTCTGAGTTGGAAATATCTCGCTGCTCCGACAGTGCTTTTGGGTCTAGATACTGGAACACCCTCCCTAACAGTATCATGGCTGTACCTTGAGATCTTCCAGGGTTCTGTAAAGTAACTCAACATCTCAATCTCTTGATTAAATAGGGATGGACACTAATTCCTATCCCATTGAATGGCGTCCTACGCCACGAATGAGTTTCGAACAGGGTGGTTAGATTCCCTATCGCATGGAGACAGGCCCTTCGGCCCAACACTGTCACTCCTGAGAGTAACCCACCCAGACACCTTTCCTTCTTGGTAATGCACCAAACACTTTTGGCAATTGTGTTTCGTAGGTCTACTCTCAAACTATCTCCGAATGTTAGAGTTTTCAAAGAGCAGAAATGGAAAATAAGGGATATTGATAGACAGAGAGTGGGAGAATGTGGAAGAGAGTGAGGTGGATACACAGAGGAAATGATAAACGAGTAGAGACGCATATTGAGGGAGAGCCTGAAAATAGAAACTCTCCATTTAACTGGGTGCTCGCTGACAGAAAGGGGAATAAAAAAGAACAATTGAAGATCAGCGTTTCACCAGCTCAAGGCAACGGAATCAGCATTACACCCGGAAAGGTCGGTTGACATTCAGAAAGTTGACATTTCTCGGCTAATATAATATTCTGATAAATATGCTGATTTGCTAAGTAAAACTGACAATTACTCTAGCATTAAAACATTAAAATGCATAACTATCCTGGTTCTGTCAATCTGAAACATTAAACCTGTTTCTCTCCACAGATGCTGCCAAGTCTGCCGAGATTCTCTGTCAATTTCCGTTTCTGATTCCGAATTCCAGCATTCGCAGTGCTTTGTTTAAAGTTACTCTGTATTAAGTATGGGACAACACTTGATCAATTGTCAGCTCCATACTTCATTCCCAACTTCGGGAAGGCTGACCCCACGATTAATGGGACGAGGAAAACTCCACTTGCTGCAACAGTGAGAAAACTGAATCCTCACCAGGAGGCGAACAGGGAAAGCAAAAAGAAAAGGCACTGTGTGTTTTCATCATGAAACCGCTTTTGTCTTTTCATCTGTGATCATTTTAGCTGCAGATTAGTTTCTCCCTTTCTTCCGATTTTACAGCGTGAAAAAGACCTTTCGGCCCATCTGCAGTGCGGGTCATTGGACTTCCATCTATTCTAGTCCCAGTTCCCATAAACCTGCGTTTCTGATGTTACCAGGGCGAACCTAAATGGGATTCTCCCTGTGATCTTAAATGACCCAACAATTGGACTGAAGTTGGACATGGACACATTATGTTGTAACACCGCCGAGGAACTCAACCTCATATTTACCCACAGATGGAAACAAACAGAGGGCTCAGGATTAATCCTGTTCCATATGCTTCCCATCCGCCAGTTTCTCCGACCAGCTCACCGCAGCTGGTCAAAGAGGTCTGCAGCACAGGAACTGCCCTTCGGCCCATCAAGTCTGCACCAGTCGAAGACTGGCCCCTGACTGTTTTCATCACGTTTTCCAACGGTTGGCTTGTAGCTTCAACAAAGTTGGGATGGAATTGTTCAATCACAGTGTCTCAACTTTCTCTGGGGATTTCTGTGTGTTGTACCCTGAAAGGCAGAAGGTTGCACATTGCCCCCATTCCCAACCTGTCTGAAATGTCTTTATTTTCCCTTCTCCTGTGTTTTGTTTGTGAAAGATGAAGACAGGGTGTAATCTCCCTTTTTAATTGTTGACATTACTGAATCGTAACCGGTAGGATTCCAGGCTGTGAGGGTAAAGCCCAATGAATTTCAAGTCCATTGCCTTAAACACGCATCGACGATTCCAGAACCACACTGTCCTCTTCATTTTCCAGGTGTCTCTCATTGTGGAGCTGAGGAAGAGTGAATCATTATTGGGTTGGTTTGAATCCAATCACTTCACAGTTTGTAAAAGCGTTAAATGTTGGTGCATATTGGGTCTGGTTGTATCATCCTGATAGATGGAACGGACATTCATTTAAAACCAGGAACAGGAATTGCAAGAGAAACTCAGCAGATCTTACAGCATCTATGCAGAGAAAATCAGAGACAACATTTCAAAACTTCATCAGAACTCGGTAATCTCCCACAGGTCCTGCCAAACCCGTTAGATTCGACAGCAGCTTCTGTTTTTGCTTCAGATTCAAAGAATCCACAGTTCTTTACATGAACCATTAAAGCAATGCAGAAACTTCTTTGTGGATCCTCACACGAAATGGTTCCATTTGGAGAACATTTTCCTGACCCCACTCGACACACGAAACAGTGCAGCATCCAAAACAGATGAGGCAAGAACAACCATCGCTGTCGCCCTGGGGGCTCTTGAACCAGGAACCTTTCATTTAACAGTCGAATGCGCTGAAACTTCTAACCTAACACCTTGCACGATCCTCTAAAGCAGGCTGTGACTGACTTCCCACTTCAGTCTGCCCTTCCCAGAACGCCAACTGTCCTCTATCAGTTTTACTTTGCCAGATTATAGACTGGGACATTCATTATGGCGACATGGGAACAGTCTGATCCCACCCACTACAGACATACCCATGTCACTGGGAACCAGCTCTCCTCCAACCGGGACCATCTCCCTTCGAGCCTCCCAGTGTCTTGTGTGGTCCCGAGTTATTTCATTGATCTAGAGTCCAGATGAGATTTGTATTCCTCATGTACAGGAACGAGAATTCTTTCAATGTCTCCGATCAGTTCATGTGGTGTCCTCTTAAAGAAGGGGAAGGTGTCTTGACTGTTTCTGCTCAGCCCGACAGTTCGCCCTTCTTCATTCTCCTCTGATTCCATTTCCCAAAGAGTTCCCGAAGATTCACAAAGCTGGAAACTGTGTTATACGGGATGCGCCTTTAACATTTGTGCGTCTGCCAAGTGACAATATTTTCCCAAAATCTCTTCACCATCCTCTGTCTTACACCGTGTCCAGGGATGAGAAGTCCCGTTTTGTGGAGAGATTCCCGAGGCTGGTGAGTTTCTCTTTGGAGTAAAGATGGTTAACCAGCAATTTCCTGCGGCTGTTTATAATGATGGGAGTGGGAACCGTGGGCATGGGCACTTTGACGGGCAGGAGCAAGTGTTGCCCCTGACCAGAGGCAGTGAACAGAGGGACTGGGATTAAAGGAATCTAATAAAAAGCAGCACTTCTGGGCAGTACATTCAGAGAATATTGCAGGAGCTCGATGGGTCTAGCAGTATCTGTGAAAAGGGAAACAGAAATAACGGTTGGAGTGTGGTATATTTCTGATTAAGAACTCGAGCAGCCTATGACTAATCAAATAACTGGCCTGACTTGCTGACATGGGATTTCTGAAGGTTGAGCGAGAATGTGCCCTACAGGATGTTGTTCAAGATCCAATCGACAGGATTCGACCCTGCATGGGGAAACGTCAATGAATTACTAATCCATCGCCTTAATCACTCTGCCCCAAATGCCCTTGCTTACACGTGGCTTAATATTTCTTCTAGAATGGAGAGTTGTAACCGAAAACACCAGTATTTGGCTTGTCCTGTCCGCAGCATGACCCCAGTATTCACTGTCACCCTCTCTTGGTTCAGAACGGAGGAGGATGCTGGGAGATCAAGTTGAATGACACCCACATTGCTGAGAGGTAAAGTGGATGGGAAGGATCCATTTTCATGTGCAGAGAGCTTCATAAACACAGCAGTGAACCGAGTGTCCTTGTGTTTGACTAGCACTTACACCGCCAGCTGAATTACAGCCATTGAAGTGCTCTTGAAGAAGACTCTCCATTGGCAAATCTAATGTGCAAAATCACCTCTAATTGGTTAATCAGATGTGAAAACATGTTTTTTTTTTCAAATGCTCACAGCTGGCAGTAGAGAGTGTAGATCTACCTTCAGGGGTTCATTATGCTCGGATTTACACCCAGGATAATGTGGGGCTAGAGGGTCTCATCACAGCGGAAGGGGTTAAACATTGAAGACTCTGATGGGGAGGATGTTCTCTCTATGAGAGGGGAGCAAATCAGTGGAATTCTTTCCAACTGAGGTCCCTCAAGTCTGAGATAGACAGACATTTAGTCAATTCACCATCAAGGGCCAGGGAGATAAGGCTGAGAGGGGGAGTTGAGGATTAAACAAATCAGCCCGTGATCTCATTGAAAACTCGCCGACTTGATAGTCGAAAATGCTTCCAACTGCTCTAATATCTTTGCTGTCAGTTGGAAGATGCTAAATCCCACTGTAAACGAAGGAAAGCACAAAGTTAGGAAGAGATGACTGCAGTCAACGGAGTCACAATTATTTATTGTTAGGAAAATCAAACTGTCAATTTGCCAGATTTCTTTGCTAACGTGGGCGGTAGAGTTGATCAAGGGAGCTGGTGATTTGAGTGTTCTTGGATATGAAAAAAATAAAGGTCAGTGACATTTGTTTTCTGGCAAAACACATGGCCTTTCCTGATGCTCACAATGAAAGAGATGGTTTCCATGAAAAGACAGAGACTAAGTCACCTGTAAAGTAATCGATGGCCAAGATATGACTCGCGATGTTCTATGGGACATATGTGATTTATTGATTATTGTTCTCCAAACTTCCTTTACAATGGAACCGGGAGTGGGAGCGGGGAATTTAAACCCAACCATGATTATTGCCATCTTTAATCACTCACACAGTATTTATTTCTTGTCCGTTTTATTTCACATTGTGGGTACTGCGAGTGGGCTTGTAAACTGCATCTGCTGGTGAGTTCTTTCCTCACTATTCCTAATCTCTTCCAAAACACATTCCGCATTCTTATCTCCTGAATGAAGGTAATCTCTAACCATTGTACAAGTGTCACCAAAATCTCTGCATTTTACACGCCTCTGTATGTCATCTCCCAATATTAATTGACACTTTACTGTGTTGAAATTGTGCATAATATGAGAAAAACAAAAAAGAGACTGGTGTACCTGGGTTTCCAACGCACGTTATTGCAGCTAAACCGCAGATGACTGCCCACAATCCGATCACGGAAACACGCACCGAACCATCAGGTAACACAGAATAAGCTCAGCACGAGAGGACATGTCAGGATCAGCACCAGAAACACAACAGAAATATTTCTGTGCGCTGCTCTGGTGGATGTATTTCTCAATGAGCAATCGAGAGTGACATGTGTTCCATCAGGAGTGACGTCACACCCGGAAGTAACCAGTGTCACAGACGGTCATGTGATCCAAGTTCCAAGCCCCGGAATCCGAGACACTCAGTGCCCTGTGGACATCTCCAAGGAACAGCCGTCCGTGGAGTTTATGGGTTAGTTGTACTTTATGAATGCAGCTCGCTAGGTGTTGGCCTGTTTCTCCGATATAGTGTTTCATGCAGTCGCTGCGTGGAATCTACACAACCACGTTTGTACATGATGGGTATTGGCTGTTGTGTTCTGGGGAGTTTTGTCTGAGTGAGGCTGTCGGTTTGTGTGCTGTTGTAACCCAGTGTGTTCAGAGGAGTCTGACTGTCAGTTCCCAGCAATCTATTTTAATAAAGGGGAGTATCCTTTTCAAATTGCCTGGTGACATATCCTCGTTGCGAATTTCGTGTGCCAGACATCTGGGAATGAAATCGTGGGGATATCCATTCTCGGCAAAGAAATTGTGTGACAGTCCCGAATTGTCACGGACCAGCTGTCCCGAGCAGCAATCCGTCCAGACGGCAAGGTTTGGTGAGAACAGCACAATAGTAATAGGACAGGGCAAACAGAAGGCAGACAGAGAATTTCTAGAAGCAGGGCACTCATCCGCGGATTCCAGCAATAAACAGATTCATCTGGACCCAGTCTGTAACCCAAAAAACAGGAAGGAGCGGGAATGAAACCAAATCAATTCCAACTACCACAGGACAGCAGCGCTTCACAACAGACTTTGCAGCCCTGAGGATGGCACCCAGAAATGTGAGGAAAATGCTGCAAACCATCTTCCCAGCTCGGCCAAACATTCCAACACCAACTCCAGGAGGTACACGGGCTCCACATCTTTCTGCTCCAAAACGCTCCGGTTTTCTACAGCAGAGTATTGTACCCTGAACCCCCGGGAACAAGGTGAGGATGCCAACCCGTACACGGCCAGGAACGGCAGTGAGAGCGAAGGTAACAGCTGCCATTGTCGTATGGACAGCCACAAACACTCCCTTTGAAAAGAACTTTGTCCATATGAAAGTCTGTGCAGCAGTATAACCCGGGGCCCAAACAGACTGTGCTGGGGATTTATATTCCAGACAATTTACGGTGGGCAGCGTTTTCCCTGAAAGTGAGTGGAGATTGATATTTCATTGCTGATGTGAAACCAGATCCTACACTGAAAATGCTCGCCGGTTTTTGTTGCTGTGGTGAAACGGTGGGCAATCACGATATGAAACGTTGTTCTAGCTCTCTGGTTTCCTTCATTACTGTCCTGGTCAGGGAGGCTGGGGATTGGTCCTCTCCATCAGATGGAGGTACCAGCGCATTGTTGACCCAATTTAATCAAGAATGGAATTGGTCATCTTCATTTCTCATGGTTCATTGTTGTTCTGTTTTGTTGGATGTTACTTGAGCACTTTCTGGGACTTGACAATGCATCAAAGCTGCAGTATGTTTGGAAGCACGGTTTGGAATCGTCTCGCTGACATTTGTGTGAGCAGTACATGACATAGACGACTCGCACTCCCTCAAAGTCAGCATGCCAGTGCGTCTGGGAATGGTTCCGCCTTTTCTGTTTTGCTTCTGTCCCAGGCTAAGAGCTGTCAGTTTTTGGATTCGCTGGAGTGCTGAGGGGGTAACAAAATTTGCGTGGTATTTTTCTTCAGGCCAAACTCCACCTCCAGGAAAAATAGCCAAACGCACTGAGTAACAAACAGCACGCATTTTTTAGCGAATGGTCTATTCAAGCTGGTGTCAGCTTCTGGAGCGTCTCAGAGTTGCCAAGCACGGAAACAGACCCTGCTATCTAACTTGCCACTGCTAAACAGATAACCGAAATTAATCTAACCAATATTTGCAAAAAATTGTCCCCTAATCTCTCCGAACCCTTTGAAATGTTGTGAGCGCAACAGTCTCTGCCCCTAAATATGTCAATTCATTCTGTACACACGGAAATGTCTGTGTTCAAAACAAGTGTCCTTCACATCCCCTTTAAATGTTACTGTTCTCACATTAAACCAATGTTATCTCGATCTGAACTCATGTGCCTTGTGAAAAATTACTCCCTGACTGTATTCTCTGTCTGTCTGCCTCATGTCTTTATAAAATTCTGTCAGGCCATTCCTCAGCCCTGAAGCTCCAGGGAAAACTGTCGAAGCCAATTCAGCTTCGTGCTAATGTCCAAACAGTGCAAACCTTGCAAACCCTTTCAAATAGTTTCGAAATTGCACCACAATCGTTACTGAATGTTCGTGACTGAAATGAAGCGATGCTGAAACACGAGTAATGAGAATTTTGACAATCGCTTCCTGTTAGGCAGCGTGGCCGAGTGATCTGCGGCTTTGGATTTGCACTTCAGTCTCGATCGAGTCGCGGGTTCTAGATTCACCGCTGTTTTGCTGCAGGCACATGAACATTGCAGGCCCTGCCACGTTTTAGTTTTTGTGTTTGCAGCTGCTCAGGCCTCTGATCCAGACTGACTCTGAAAACAGTGTGAGCCCTTGCAGTCGAAGCCTCCTCAACCACTCTGCTTTCGGATATATGCGTAGCCAGTTTCTGTGTCTCAAATAGTCAGTGCATTTGGCTGGAAGTTTGGTGTTTCGAGCCAGCCCTTCGTACCGAGCTTCAATTATTCCAGTTCAAGCATTGAGACCAACCATGTCCCGACACTGCAACCACGAGAACCCACCCGAGTCTGCAGCTGGATGTGGCCCCAATCTCTCCAAGGTCCCGCTGCCAACTGAAAGCGGCTACTGCAGCTTCAATCAGCGGCTTCTTGCTCAGCTCTGGGACACAGCACATGGAAAATCCTTCCCCAGGAACGGCTCTTCCCGTGTGAAAGGGACAACCATTCCACTTTAAATTGGACACGGCTTCAGAGGATTGTTCCTGTTCTTGGAACGTTTCATAAACAAAACTCCTGTCTCGCAAATAAGAAGTGGGAAAAGTTGTTGGCAGGAAGAATAGAGAAAGTGTTGACTGTGAGGACTCTGTCTCGTCAGCAGGTGGGATTCCTTACACTCCAAACAGGAATGATTGGGTTTCCTTAGGGAATTTCCCAATTGATTGGGAAATTGATTGGGAAATCAATTGATTGATCACACCTCGGTTTCTGAGTGAAAGCTGTCTCCACTTGCCCATAAGATGGCCTTGGAGAGATTGGGGCCACATCCAGCTGCAGACTCGGGTGGGTTCTCGTGGTTGCAGTGTCGGGACATGGTTGGTCTCAATGCTTGAACTGAAATACTTGAGGGTCGGTGCTAACGGCAGGCTCGAACCAGCAAACTTCCAGCCAAATGCACTGACTATTTGAGATATGCAGATATCCGAAAGCAGAGGGGTTGAGGAGAGTCCGACAGCAAGGACTCACACTGTTTTCAGACTCAGTCGGAATGAGTTGACCTGAGCAGCGGCAAACACAACAACGAAAACGCAGAGTTGTGGCTCTGTTCAACTGCCTGTAGCATAACAACCGCGATCTTGGTAGCGGTGGGATTCGAACCCACGACTCGATAGAGACTGGAGCTTAAATCCAGCGCCTTAGACCACTCGGCCACACTACCACAGAGGCGCAGTGTGCCAAAATCTCATTACTAGCGTTTCAGCATCGATTCACTTCAGGCACGAACAGATCACGCATTCAGTAACGAACGTGGTGCAATTTCGAATGTATTTGAAAGGGTTTCCAAGGTTTGCACTGTTTGGACAATAGCACGAAGCTGAATAGACTTCGACAGTTTTTCCTGGAGCTTCAGGGCTGAGGAATGGCCTTACAGAATTTTATAAAGACATGAGGCAGACGGACAGGGAAAAGAGTCAGGGAGTAATTTTTCACAAGGCACATGAGTTCAAAGCGAGATAACATTGGTTTAATGTGAGAACAGTAACATTTAAAGGGGATGTGAGGGACACTTGTTTTGAATACAGACATTTCCGTGTGTACAGAATGAATTGTCATATTTAGTGTCAGAGACTGGTGCGCTCACAACATTTCAAAGGCAGCTGAAAGGGTTCGGAGAGGTAAGGGACAAATTTTTGCAAATATTGGTTAGATTAATTTCAGTTATCTGTTTAGCAGTGGCAAGTTAGATAGCAGGGTCTGTTTCCGTGCTTGGCAACTCTGAGACGCTCCAGAAGCTGACACCAGCTTGAATTGACCATTTACTAAAAAACGCGTGGTGTTTGTTACTCAGCGTGTTGGGCTATTTTTCCTGGAGGGTGGAGTTTGGCCTGAAGAAAAATACCACACAAATTGTGTTACCCCCTCAGCACTCCAGCGAATCCAAAAACTGACAGCTCTTAGCGTGGAACAGAAGCAAAACAGAAAAGGCGGACCCATTGCCAGACACACTGGCATGCTGACTTTGAGGGAGTGCGAGTCGTCTATGTCATGTACTGCTCACACAAATGGCAGTGAGACAATTCCAAACCGTGCTTCCAAACAGACTGGAGCTTTAATGCATTGTCAAGTCCCAGAAAGTGCTCAAGTAACATCCAACAAAACAGAACAACAATGAACCATGAGAAATGAAGATGACCAATTCCATTCTTGATTCAATTGGGTCAACAATGCGCTGGTCCCTCCATGTGATGGAGAGGACCAATTCCCAACCTCCCTGACCAGGACAGGAATGAAGGAAACCAGAGAGCGATAACAACGTTTCACACCGTGATTGTCCACCGTTTCACCACAGCAACACAAACCGGCGAGCAGATTCAGTGTAGGATCTGGTTTCACATCATCAATGAAATATCAATCCCCACTCACTTTCAGGGAAAACGGTGCCCACCGTAAATTGTCTGGAATATGAATCCCCAGCGCAGTCTGTTTGGGCCCCGGGTTATACTGCTGTACAGACTTTCATATGGACAAAGTCCTTTTCAAAGGGAGTGTTTGTGGCTGTCCATACGACAATGGCAGCTGTTACCCTCACTCTCACTGCCGTTCCTGGCCGTGTACGGGTTGGTATCCTCACCTTGGTCCTGGGGGTTCAGGGTACAATACTCTGCTGGAGAATACCGGAGTGTTTTGGAGCAGAAAGATGTGGAGTCCGTGTGCCTCCTGGAGTTGGTGTTGGAATGTTTGGCGGAGCTGGGAAGATGGTTTGCAGCATTTTCCTCACATTTCTGGGTGCCATCCTCAGGGCTGCAGAGTCTGTTGTGAAGCGCTGCTGTCCTGGGGCAGTTGGAATTGATTTGGTTTCATTCCCGCTGCTTCCGGTTTTTGGGGTTACAGACTGGGTCCAGAAGAATCTGTTTATTGATGGAATCCGCGGATGAGTGCCCTGCTTCTAGAAATTCTCTGTCTGCCTTCTGTTTGCCCTGTCCTATTACTATTGTGCTGTTCTCACCAAACCTTGCCGTCTGGACGGATTGCTACTCGGGACAGCTGGTCCGTGACAATTCGGGACTGTCACACAATTTCTTTGCCGAGAATGGATATCCCCATGATTTCATTCCCAGATATCTGGCACACGAAATTCATAACGAGGATATGCCACCAGACAATTTGAAAACCACACTCCCCTTTATTAAAATAAATTGCTGGGAACTGACAGTCAGACTCCTCTGAACACACTGGGTTACAACAGACACATAAACCGACAGCCTCGCTCAGACAAAACTCCCCAGAACACAACACCCAATACCCATCATGAACAAACCTGGTTGTGTAGATTCCACGCAGCGACTGCATGAAACACTATATCGGAGAAACAGGCCGACAACTAGCGAGCTGCATTCATAAAGTTCAACTAACCCATAAACTCCACGGACGGCTGTTCCTTGGAGCTATCCACAGGGAACTGAGTGTCTCGGATACCGGGACTTGGAACTTGGATCACATGACCGTCTGTGACACTGGTTACTTCCGGGTGTGACGTCACTCCTCATGGAACACATGTGACTCTCGATTGCTCATTGAGAAATCCATCCACCATAGCAGCGCAGAGAAATATTTCTGTTGTGTTTCTGGTGCTGTTCCTGACATGTCCTCTAGTGCTGAGCTTATTCTGTGTTACCTGATGGATCGGTGTGTGTTTCCATGATCGGATTGTGGTCAGTCATCTGCGGTTTAGCTGCAATAACGTGCGTTGGAAACCCAGGTCCGCCAGTCTCTATTTTGTTTTTCTCAAATTATGCAGAATTGCAGCACAGTAAAGTGTCAATTAATATTGGGAGATGACATACAGAGTCGTGTAAAATGCCGAGGTTTTAGTGACACTTGTACAATGGTTAGAGATTACCTTCATTCAGGAGATAAGAATGCAGAATGTGTTTTGGAAGAGATTAGGAAGAGTGAGGAAAGAACTCACCAGCAGATGCAGTTTACAAGCCCACTCGCAGTAACCACAATGTGAAATAAAATGTACAAGAAATAAACACTGTGTGTGAGTGATAAAAGATAGCAAAAAACATGCGTGGGTTTAATTCCCCGCTCCCACTCCCGGTTCCATTGTAAAGGAAGTTTGGAGAACAATAATCAATAAATCACATATGTCCCATAGAACAACGCGAGCCATATCTTGGCCATCGATTACTTTACAGGTGACTTAGTCTCTGTCTTTTCATGGAAACCATCTCTTTCATTGTGAGCATCAGAAAAGGCCATGTATTTTGCCAGAAAACAAATGTCACTGACCTTTATTTGTTTCATATCTAAGAACACTCAAATCAACAGCTCCCTTGATCAACTCTACCGCCCACTTTAGCAAAGAAATCTGGTAAATTGACAGTTTGATTTTCCTAGCAATAAATAATTGTGACTCCGTTTGCCTGCAGTCATCTCTTCCTAACTTTGTGCTTTCCTTCGTTTACAGTGGGGTTTAGCATCTTCCAAGTGACAGCAAAGATATTAGAGCAGTTGGAAGCATTTTTTGCCGATCAAGTCGGCGAGTTTTCAATGAGATCACGGGCTGATTTGTTTAATCCTCAACTCCCCTTATCAGCCTTATCTCCCTGGCCCTTGATGGTGAATTGACTAAATGTCTGTCTATCTCAGCCTTGACGGCCCTCTGTTGGAAAGAATTGCACTGATTTGCTCCCCTCTCATAGAGAGAATATCCTCCCCATCAGAGTCTTCAATGTTTGACCCCTTCCGCTGTGATGAGGCCCTCTAGTCCCACATTATCCTGGGTGTAAATCAGAGCAGAATGAACCCCTGAAGGTAGATCTACACTCTCTACTGCGAGCTGTGAGCATTTGAAAACATTTCATATTTTGACATCTGATGAACCAATTAGAGCTGATTTTACACATTAGATTGGCCAATGGAGAGTCTTCTTCAAGAGCACTTCAATGGCTGTAATTCAGCTGGCGGTGTAAGTGCTAGTCAAACACAAGGACACTCGGTGCACTGCTGTGTTTATGACGCTCTCTGTACATGAAAATGGATCCTTCCCATCCCCTTTACCTCTCATCAATGTGGGTGTCATTCAACTTGATCTCCCAGCATCCTCCTCCGTTCTGAACCAAGAGAGGGTGACAGCGAATACTGGGGTCATGCTGCGGACAGGACAAGTCAAATACTGGTGTTTCAGGTTACAACTCTCCATTCTAGGAGAAATATTAAGGCACTTGTACGCAAAGGTATTCGGGGCAGAGAGATTAAGGCGATGGGTTATTAATCCATTGATGTGTCCCCACGCAGGGTCAAATCCTGCCGACTCCATCTTGAACAACTTCCTGTCGGGCACATTCTCACTCAGACTTCAGAAATCCCATGTCAGCAAAGCCAGGCCAGTTATTTGATTAGACACAGGCTGATCGAGTTCCTAATCAGAAATATCCCACACTCCAACCGTTATTTCTGTTTCTCTTTTCACAGATACTGCTGGACCCATCGAGCTCCTGCAGTATTCTGTGAATGTACTGCACAGAAGTGCTGCTTTTCATTCGATTCCTTTAATCCCAGTCCCTCTGTTCACTGCCTCTGGTCAGGGGTAACACTTGGTCCTGCTCGTCAAAGTGCCCATGCCCACCGTTCCCACTCCCATCATTATAAACAGCCGCAGGAAATTGCCGGTTAACCATCTTTACTCCAAAGAGAAACTCACCAGCCTCGGGAATCTCTCCACAAAACGGGATTTCTCATCCCTGGACACGGTGTAAGACAGAGGATTGTGAAGAGATTTTGGGAAAATATCGTCAGTTGGCAGGTGCACAAATGTTAAAGGCGCAACCCGTATCACACAGTTTCCAGCTTTGTGAATCTTCGGGAACTCTTTGGGAAATGGAATCAGAGGAGAATGAAGAAGGGCGAACTGTCAGGCTGAGCAGAAACAGCCAAGACACCTTCCCCTTCTTTAACAGGACGCCACATAAACTGATCGGAGACATTGAAAGAATTCTCGTTCCTGTACATGAGGAATACAAATCTCATCTGGACTCTAGATCAATGAAATAACTCGGGACCACACAAGACACTGGGAGGCTCGAAGGGAGATGGTCCCGGTTGGAGGGGAGCTGGTTCCCAGTGACATGGGTGTGTCTGTAGTGGGTGGGATCAGACTGTTCCCATGTCGCCATAATGAATGTCCCAGTCTATAATCTGGCAAAGTAAAACTGATAGACGACAGTTGGCGTTCTGGGAAGGGCAGACTGAAGTGAGAAGTCAGTCACAGC
Organism: Chiloscyllium punctatum; assembly: GCF_047496795.1. Lineage (NCBI taxonomy): Eukaryota > Metazoa > Chordata > Chondrichthyes > Orectolobiformes > Hemiscylliidae > Chiloscyllium > Chiloscyllium punctatum. The sequence continues at coordinate 63,688,001 of NC_092772.1, read as the reverse complement.
CTGCTTTAGAGGATCGTGCAAGGTGTTAGGTTAGAGGTTTCAGCGCATTCGACTGTTAAATGAAAGGTTCCTCGTTCAAGAGCCCCCAGGGCGACAGCGATGGTTGTTCTTGCTGCATCTGTGTTGGATGATGCACAGTTTCGTGTGTCGAGTGGGGTCAGGAAAATGTTCTCCCCATCGGAACCCTTTCGTGTGAGGATCCACAAAGAAGTTTCTGCATTGCTTTAATGGTTCATGTAAAGAACTGTGGATTCTTGGAATCTGAATCAAAAGCAGAAGCTGCTGTCGAATCTAACGGGTTTGGCAAGACCTGTGGGAGATTACCGAGTTCGGATGAAGTTTTGAAATGTTGTCTCTGATTTTCTCTGCATAGATGCTGTAAGATCTGCTGAGTTTCTCTTGCAATTCCTGTTCTTGGTTATAAATGAATGCCCGTTCCATCTATCAGGATGATACAACCAGACCCACCATGCACCAAAATGTAACGCTTTTACAAACTGTGAAGTGATTGGATTCAAACCAAGCCGATAATGATTCACTCTTCCTCAGCTCCACAATGAGAGGCACCTGGAAAATGAAGAGGATAGTGTGGTTCTGTAATCGTCGATGCGTGTTTGAGGCAATGGACTTGAAATTCATTGGGCTTTACCCCCACAGCCTGGAATCCTACCGGTTACGATTCAGTAATGTCAACAAATAAAAAGGGAGAATACGCCCTGTCTTCATCTTTCACATACAAAACACAGGAGAAGGGAAAAAAGACATTTCAGACAGGTTGGGAATGGGGGCAATCTGCAACCCTCTGCCTTTCAGGATACAACATGCAGAAATCCCCAGAGAAAGTTGAGGCATTATGAGTTGAACAATTCCATCCCGACTTTGTTGGAGCTACGAGCCAACCGTTGGAAAACGAGATGGAAGCAGTCAGGGGTCAGTCTTCGACTGGTGCAGACTTGATGGGCCGAAGGGCATTTTCTGTGCTGCAGACCTCTTTGAACAGCTGCGGTGAGCTGGTCGGAGAAACTGGCGGATGGGAAGCATATGGAACGGGACTAATCCTGAGACCTCTGTTTGTTTCCATCTGTGGGTTAATATGAGGTTGAGTTCCTCGACGGTGATACAACATAATGTGACAATGTCCAACTTCAGTCCCATTGTTGGGTCATTTAAGGTCACAGGGAGAATCCCATTTAGATTCACCCTGGTAACATCAGAAACGCAGGATTATGGGAATTGGGACTAGAATAGATGGAAGACCAATGACCCACACTGCAGATGGGCCGACAGGTCTTATTCACGCTGTAAAAATCGGGAGAAAGGGAGAAACTAATCTGCAGCTAAAATGATCACAGATGAAAAGACAAAAGCGGTTTCCTGATGAAAACACACAGTGCCTTTTCTTTTTGCTTTCCCTGTTCGCCTCCTGGTGAGGATTCAGTTTTCTCACTGTTGCAGCAAGTGGACTTTTCCTCGTCCCATTAATCGTGGGGTCAGCCTTCCCGAAGTAGGGAATGAAGTATGGAGCTGACAATTGATCAAGTGTTGTCCCATACTTAATGCAGAGTAACTTTAAACAAAGCACTGTGAATGCTGGAAACCTGAATCAGAAACGGAAATTGACAGAGAAACTCGGCAGACTTGGCAGCATCTGTGGAGAAAAACAGGTTTAATGTTTCAGATCGTCAGAACCAGGATAGTAATGCATTTTATTGTTTTAATGCTCAAGTAATTGTCAGTTTTACTTAGCAAATCAGCATATTTATCAGAATATTATATTAGCCGAGAAATGTCAACTTTCTGAATTTCAACCGACCTTTCCGGGTGTAATGCTGATTCCGTTGCCTTGAGCTGGTGAAACGCTGGCCTTCAATTGTTCTTTTTTATTTCCCTTTCTGTCAGTGAGCAACCATTTTAAATGGAGAGTTTCTATTCCGTTGCCTTGAGCTGGTGAAACGCTGGCCTTCAATTGTTCTTTTTTATTCCCCTTTCTGTCAGTGAGCACCCATTTTAAATGGAGAGTTTCTATTTTCAGGCTCGCCCTCAATATGCGTCTCTACTCGTCTATCATTTCCTCTGTGTATCCACCTCACTCTCTTCCACATTCTCCCACTCTCTGTCTATCAATATCCCTTATTTTCTATTCCTGCTCTTTGAAAGTCTGACATTCGGAGATAGTTTGAGAGTAGACCTACTAACGGACTTTCCCCGCCCCTGACTAGAGTGTGTAGAACTGTACTCACATTCTCCGGATAGAGTCTATGTCACTGAGGCCTGTAGTAAGGTGACATCTCTTCACTCAAAATATGATGAGCTTTTACAATTCTTAATAGAATTCATAATCCACCAAACAAAAACACTTTCACCCCAATTATACGATTGAAGTGAAGCCTTTGCTTCAATTGAACGAATGAATGGTGACAGCAGAAAAGGAGGGGTATCATCTTGCAGTGTGTGTGCCATTCCCACAACATTGCTGGGATATCTGCAGTGTCTCCTGCCTCACCTCGTTATTCCCAACAAAGTGGGAATGAAGGAGGGAGAATAAAAGTGGAATTAGAAAGATCGAGCATTGACTGATGGGGCCACAGGAGGCGGTAGGACGTGGGAACATGAAATCCCAATGGGCTGAGCTCAAACACCAGAAGGATTCTGAGCCGTCTCTTTCGGTATGGTGGGTCAACACAATGGCATTTACGGGATGGTTAAGTAACGAACCTTCAATATACAGGACATGCAAGGCCAGGATTTGACACCATCCTGGTCTGGTTATGACCAGGCGCTTTAACTCATTAATCCACGGAGACAGCACAGACACTGCTCTCCAAATCCAAATCTGCAGTTCATTAACTATTCAATCAGAGTAACTCGGACATTTGTTTCGGGTTGAAAGTTGCTCGGTGAGAATTTAAATCAGCCTCCCCTTATACAGAAAAGAATAGTTCACAGCTGGACATTCCCCAGTGAAAATGCACAGAAAGAGGCAATCTCTTCTTGTGTTGGGTTCAAACTGATCCCTCCATCTTCATTAAACTGACAGGATAAAGAGGATGTGTTCATCCTCCTGGAGCCCATGAACTGCGTTAATATGTACCGAGGGAATATCACCCCAAGAGAACAGGGTCATTGTGGTGAATGGATCAGGAGTGTTGTGTGAGTCAGTATAAACAGTGGGCAGGATAGGCTGATCTTTTAGGTCTAACATTGAGCCTTGCTCCACCAGCTCCTCTCTCACTTACTGATTCAAGCCTTCCAGTCGGCTTTACCTTTCATTTTATTTCAATCACCCCGCTCCACGGAATCACTTCTCTCGATCACTTGTAGGTGCCCACCTGGAAGCTGTAGGTATCGCACGGTGGCTCAGTGGTTAACACTGCTGCCTCATAGCGCAAGGGTCTCAAGTTCAATTTCAGCCTGCGGCACCTGTCTGCATGGTGTTTGCACATTCTCCCCGTGTGTGTGTGGGCTTCGTTCCGCAGTCCAAAGCTGTGCGTTTTAGGGTGAATTGGTCATCCTGAATTGCCAAAAATGTTCGGTGCATGAGCCAGAAAGGAAGTGGGTCTGGGTTGGTTCCTCTCAGGAGGGACAGCGTTGGGCCGAATGGCCTGTTTCTGTGCAATAGTGAATCTAATCACCCTGTTCGAAACTCATTCGTGGCGTCGGACACCACTCAATTGGAGAGGAATCCATGTCCATCCCTATTTACTCCAGAGATTGAGATGTTGAGTTACTTTCCAGAACCCTGGAAGAACTCAAGGTACAGCCATGATACTGTGAGGGAGGGAGTTCCAGGATCTAGACCCAAAAGCACTGTCGGAGCAGCGAGATATTTCCAACTCAGAAAGGCGAGGTCCGAGATGGGTGATTTGTGGTTACAGTTCTCTCGTGTATCTGTTGCTATTGTCCTTCTAGATAGATGTAAACAATCACTGGGTTGGTCTGGGTCTGTGTTCTGTGAGGAAACAGGAGTTAGTTTTCAATGAGACAACTCACAAGAAGAGAAATAAATCTTCATTTCCTGACTGGGAATTGTATCCCGGTCTGGGCATTACAAACTCAGACTCCGAACCAGTGACCCTACTGAAGCTGACAGTAACACTTGTGACCTGATCTGTCCAGACTCTGTGTATGATCTTCACGTCATCATCTTCTTCAGCAGCAATGTTTCTCTCTCTAAGTTTCCAAACAATTCATATTGCCGCCCTGGTTTCAATGTGAAGAAAGTGGAGCTGTGCTAACCTGATTTACTGCAGGAAGGTACAGAACAGTTTGATACTAACAGCGGCTCGTTTTGAGGCGTTGATCTGCGGTGATGGGGCGGCCCCAATAAATCCTTCGTTCAAATCGTCTGATTCCAAATTCCATGTTGGAAATGACCAGAGGTTTCTCGCTGAATTTGTTCAGGACCTTGACTGGAAGTGACACTAAATCCAAGTATGAAAGTACATTTCAATGGAGTGCATCATAAGACAGCGCAGTGACTGTGAATAAAATGCTGGAGACGTCCAGCAGAAGAACAGGCGACACAGAAGCAGGTACCTGAGGACAAGTGTATTTGCTTTGCCATTGAAAGGCCCTGTTACACAAAGTGGATAATCTTTGCTGGTTGATTACCTTATGAATGTTGTTTCGCAGATGTCCATGTTTCCATCACATATGGAAAGGTGTCCAGCGTGTGTGTGTGCATCCTGCTAGTGAAGCAATAGATCAAACATCTGACTTTCAATCAGACGATTGTAGGTTTACATCCTACATGTCTCGAGTGTAACGTGATGGTTCAGCCAATTGCATGTTGTCAGTTGCTATTTCCTTCGGTTTTTTTGAGCTGCAGGGATAGGATCAGTGTGTATTCAAATGGAATGTTGCTTTTGGGTCTATTACAGCTCAATGTCAGACAGGTGTATGGCTGGTCCTGTTTTGTCAGGTTCTGAGGATCTGAATGGTTTGGATCAGTGTGGTTTCGAATTTAAAACTTGCATTTAGGTCTATTGTCCATTTTAAATTCCAGCTCTGCTCCACATCTCTCATTGCCTGTCAAACTGGCGAGTGTTCCACCTAAAGCTGCCTTTGTCAGAGAAGCTGTTGGGTGGAGCAGAGAGCGGAAGTGAAGTACAAGGAGCTGGTATGATCCTGAGACATCTGTTCCTCCCGGGATATGTTTCTGTGTGTCTCCCTCTGTGGGTGAAAATGAGGTTCAGGTCCTCAAGGTGGTTCCAACACAGTGTGACCATGTCAGACCTCAGTCCCATTGTCGTGTCGTTTAAATTCACAGTGAGAATCGCATTGATATTTGCTCTGGAAACATCAGGACACATAACATTTTGAGCCCAAACTAGAAACTAGGACTGGAATACATGGATGTCCAATGAGCTACAATGAGCTACAATTCACTCTGTGAAAGCTCGAAGGCAAGGAGGACCTAATCTGCAGCAAGACTGATCAGAAATGAAAAGGCAAAAGTGTTTTTATTCTGAATAAATACAAGGGCGCCTTCTGCTGGCAGGACATCGGTTTTGTGCCAACCGTTTTAAAGTTGAACAGAAAACCAAGAGATGTAGATGTTGGAAATCTGAACCAAAAACAAGAATTGACGTGCAAACTGAATAATCCTGACAACATCTGTGTTGAGAAACAGAGACAATGATTCACAACGACAGAACCAGATTAGTTCTTCATTTCTAGACCACAATGCCGGGATAGTGGTCAGTTTTATCGCTCGAATGAGGATAGATATCAAAATCTATGTGTTTTTAGCCAGTTAGCAACCATGTCGACCCGAGATCTGATTCCTTCAGGGTCTCCCTCAAGATGAGTCTCTAATTTTCTGTCTTTAGCTCTGTGTATCCACCTCACCCTTTATCATATTCTTTGACCCTTTATTTGCCAATATCCCTCATTTCCCATTCCTACTCTATGAAAAGGCTGACTTTCAGAGATAGTTTGAGAATGGAGCTGCTGAGAGGTTTTCTGGAACCTGGCAGGAGACTGGAAAACTTGGCTCACATTATACAGATAATACGTCTGCCACTTGGATGTGATACAAGGGACCATTTCTTCCACAAATTATTGTAATTAAACTTGCATTCCTTATCCAATGGAAAAAAAACTGCAACAAAGGAGAATATGGAAGCATTAATGATGCTGTAAAATGAATGAATGGCGACAGCAGAGAATGAGGGTGATCCACTCGTGGTTTCTGCGCCATAACCACAACATCCCACGGCCTTTCTGCAGTTTCTCCTGCCTCACCTCGTTATTCCCACCAAACTTGGAATGAAGGAGAGAGAATAAAAGTGGAGGAGAAGAAGGAGTGCTTTTGGAACAGCGACAAGAAACTCCAGGATGGTGTATGGGTTGGGAAGAACGACATGCACTGCTGGAACTAAACCAGGAAAAAGGAGTGGGTTTGCCAAACTATAACAGGCTCGAACTCAAACAGGATGCTGAGTCCCTTCATCAGTAACACGACCCTTAATAAAAGGTGAACCTACGACCCTTCAATACAACAAGCGGGCGCAGCTGGGATTGGACCCTATGGTCAAATGCTTACCAAGGAGGGGTTTGAAATAACTAAGGGACGGCCATATGTGCAGTTCCTTAACCACATGACCACAGTAACTCGGAAATACATTTCTGTATCAGTATTACTCAGTGTGATTTGCAATCAAAACACGCTTTTGCAAAACCAGACATTTCACGTTTGAACATTCTTCAATGCAAAGGCACATAAAAGGGCAATCTTCTCTTACATTGGCTTCAAACAGATATTTGTATCTGTTTAAACTGACAGGACAAAGGGGACATTTTTCATCCTCTTGGGGCGTATTGACGGCTTTAATACACACAGTGGTAATCTCACACAAAGAGGAACAGTGTCATTGCCATGAATTGCCCAGGAATGGTGTGTGATCCAATGTAAACAGTTTGCAGTAAAGGCTGACCCATTAGCAGCGACACTGAGCCTTGCACCACCAGATCCAGACTCACTTCCTGCCTCATGCCTCCCAGTCATCATTGTCATTCACGTCAATTTCACTTCCCTGCTCCACTTCCCAACTTACTACCGATCTCCTGCAGGTGTCCGATTGGAACCTACCACTGTTAGAAACGTATTCCTGGGATAATGATATCACTCAATGGAATAGGACTCGCTGTCCATCCCTAAATCCCCCAGAGATGGAGGAGATGAGTTGCTTTTGTAAACCATTGAACTCCTTTACACGGAGGTACAGCAATTATGCTGCAAGCGCGGGATTTCCTGGATTTACACCCAGAGACACTGAAGGAATACCAACATATTCCCAACTCAGGAAGGTGAGATGATTGGAGGGAGATTTGAAGGGGTCACTATCGTATCTGTCCGCTGTCATTGTCCTTCTACATGGTTCAAGCAATCACTGGGCTGATTGAAAGACATTGCTTCACGGAGTGGGACATCCGATGTGAAACAGTGACGATAATTATTTTTACTGATTGTTCACCTTGTGAATACTGTTTCCCCCGATGTCCATGTTTCCATTTCATATCGACTCCCTGTCGGACCTCCAGCTGCAGTTGGGCCACTGACATCATGGATAATGGCTCTGACTTTTGGTGGTTCGAATCCTTCCTGATTTGTGTGCAATGTACTGCAGGGATTGGATCAGTGGGTCCCGAATTTGGGAGTATTGCACCTCAATGTGCGACAGATTTTGAGGAGCTGCAGACTTCGGATCAATGTGTTTTCAAATTTGAAAGTTGCATGTGATGCAATTGTCCATTTCAAATTCCAGCTCATCGCAACGTCTCTCATTGTCTGTAAAACTGGCTTTAGTTGCACCTAAAGCTGCCTTTTGTTGGAGAAACGTGTGGGTGTGTGTTGGGTGGGGGACTGGTGGGGGTGGTCATAAATCGGTGGAGAGCGGTACAGAAGCGCAAGTAGTTGGTATAATCCCAAAACCTCTGCCCTCCCACCCACCACCCCCCCCTCCCCCCAACTTCCGGGCATGTGTATCTGTGACTCACTCTATGCGTGAAAATGTGAATGGGTTGCTCGAGGGGATTTCACTTCAGTCTGACGGTGTATAACTCACTCCCCATTGTTGGCTCGTTTCAGGTCACAGGGATAATCTTTACTGAATTTTGCGTTGAAAACATCAGAACACACAAGGTATCGTGCCAAAGCTGGACACTGGATCGAAAATAGGTGATTACCTTATGAGCCACACTGTACGATGGGCCGAATGGTATTTTCCTATTGTGTTAAAAGAAACCTCGACTCCAACGAGAAACTAATGTGCAGCGAAAATGAACCAAAATGCTGTCGCCTTCCCTTTTAATCTCACGGTTAGGAGTTGGTGCACTCTCTGAAGGGTAAAGGGTGATTCCTGGTCAGGGAATGGGCGATGTGTTCTGCAAAGATATCTTGCTAACAGTATTTCTGACCGATTTTCTGAAGCCGTCAGGTCATTGGTTTTGTCTCAAACGTTGTTAAGAATAACATGAAACAAAGAAGTGCAGATGGTTGAAATCTGAACCAAAACCAAGATTTGATAGAAAAACTCAGTAGGACAGTGGAGAGAAACAGAGTTAATGCTTCATATCGGCAGAGCGAAGTTACTTCGACATTTCTGTATTATATTTTTGGTAAAATGATCAATTTTCCCTGTCAGGATATTTACCAAAATCTTTCATTAGCTTACAACCGTCAATGTTGAAAATTCAAAATGACTTTGTTGGCTGTAAGAATCCTTCCGTTACCCGGAGCTGGTGAAAGGCTGTGCTTAATAGTTACCTTTTTATTCCTATTTGTTTCTGTCAGTCAGCAGCCATGTCGATTGGAGAATTGGTCCTTTCAGTATCTCCCTCTATATGCGTCTCCATCTTTCTTTCTTTCTCTGTGAATGCACCTGACCCTCTTTCACATTCTCAGACTCTCGGTCTGTCCATATTCCTCATTTCCTATTTCTGCTCTTTGAAAAGTCTGACATTCGGAGACAAATTGAGAGTGGACCAGCTAACAGGCTTTCTGCCCCCTCGGGAGCATGTGTGGGATTGGGCTCACATTCTCCGAATAATGTGTCTGGCATTTTGCCTGAGGTGAGGAGTCATTCCTTCCTCCAAATATTATGATCCTTTCGAGTTCTAAATAAACTTCATAATCCACAAGAAAAGAAACCGCAATCACAGTGTGAACCACAACGACAGGAGAGCAATGAAGTATTTCCTGTTGGCGTGGAATGAATGAATGTTGACAGCAGAGAATTAGGGTGAACAGCTCTTGGTGTCTGCGCCATTACTACAACATTCACCGGCGAGTCTGCCATGTCTCCTGGCTCACCTCGTTATTCCCAACAAACTGGAAATGAACGAGGCGTAATAAAGGAGGAGTAGAAGCAGAAGTTCTTGTCAAACACAGGAAGGAAACTCCAGATTGAATTAATAGTTCGGAAGAAACAATATCCCCTGGAGGAACTAAACCAGGGAGCAGACCAGGATCACCAAAACAGGCTGACACTCAAACAGGACGCATGGTTGACTGATGAGCAACACTGACTTGGGAGATTTTGAAACAACCATGCATTTGGTAAAATACCCAGGCACCACTACGATGTGAAATCTTGGTGGGCTGTTTATGATGTAGGCAAGTTAACAAACTGAGGCACGGCACCACACCACAAGTGGTTTTATCATCCCAGTTCCTTCACCAATTGATAACAGGAACTCGGAATTGTGTTTTCTGTATTAATGTTGCTCAGTGAGAATCGCATTCAACCCCCACTTTTGCAAAGACAGTTCATTGGCTGAATGTTCTGCACTGAAATTGTACAGAAAAAGGCAATCTCCTCTTCCATTGGCTTCAAACTGATATGTTCAACTGTTTAAACTGACAGGATAAAGAGAATGTATTCATCCTCTCGGGACCCATTAACTCTGTTAATATACACAGGGAACCTCACAAAAAGAGGAACAGGGTCATTGTGCTAAACTGACCTGAACTGCGTGTGAGTTAGTGTAAACAATATGGAGTAAAGATTTGGAGTGGGGTGGACAAAATTAAATAATCACACAACATCAGGTTATAGTCCAACAGGTTTATTTGTTAGTACCAGCTTTTGGAGCGCTGTTCCTTCATCAGGTGAATGGGGAGCATTACATCAAACGACACAGAATTTATCGGAAAAGATTACAGGGTGATGCCACTGAAATTACATATTTAAAAATAAAAGTGTATTGTCTGTTCAGTCTGTATACTTTTAGAAATACCATGTTAGATTTTGTTCTTTTATATGTAAACCGTATGTAAAAATAGTTAAATTCTCAGGTAAATCTTTAACAATAGGTGCCCCCTCAGCTCAGATTCAGCCTTGAAGGTGTGAGGTTGAAATCTGCCTGTGTCCCAATGTTCTGTCGTGGCAGAAGCTGGGGATACCCTGCCTCATGGCTTTCAAGATGTATATGACATCGGCAGTGAGGTTCACACATCGGGTCCCATTGCCTAATATGATGGGACATCCTGGTGTGTTGGCTCGGTGTACCTTCGGTAGGCAGGAGAAGTCACCTGTATGAGAAATGCATGGTATGAGATTGATGGAAATCTGAAAGATGCATTTCAGAGCTTAGATCAGAGTGGTGCTGGAAAAGCACAGCAGGTCAGGCAGCATCCGAGGAGCAGGAAAATCGACGTTTCGGGCATAAGTCCCTCATCAGGATTTCGGAAGTGCCGAGCACAGAAACAGACCCTCCATTCCACCTCGTCCCTGCTGACCAGACAACCGAATTTAATCTCGCTATATTTGCCAACATTTGTCCCTTACCCCTCCAAACCCTCCCTGTCATCATCCCATCCAAATGGCTTTTAAATAGAGTCATAGAGATGTACAGCATGGAAACAGACCCTTCGGTCCAACCCGTCCCTGCCGACCAGAAATCCCAACCCAATCTAGTCCCTCCTGCCAGTACCTGGCCCATATCACTCCAAACCCTTCTTATTCTTATGCCCATCCGAATGCCTCTTAAATGTTGCAATTGTACCAGCCTCCACCACTTCATCTGGCAGCTCTTTCCATACATGTACCACCCTATGCGAGAAAAGGTTTCCTCTTAGCTTTCCCCTCTCACTCTTAACCTATGCCCTTTAGCTCTGGACACCACGACCCCAGGAAAAACACTTTGCCTACTTACACTATCCATGCCCCTCATAATTTTGTAAACCTCTATAAGGTCACCCTTTAGTCTCCGACACTCCAGGGAAAACAGTCTCAGCCTGTTCAGCCTCTCCCCATAGCTCAAATTCCCCAACCCTGGCAACAATTCCGCACACCCAAAACCTTCTGTGCATAAAAATTGTGTCTCAGATCCCTTTGTGTGTACCTGTATCTGCCTCCAGCCTGGAACCCACATTACCCTCTATCCTGTCTCCTCTCTCTGAGCCAATGGTGTCTTCATTCTGTTACTGACCCACGGGCATCAATTTTCCTCACAATTCCAATTGGGGACCTTCTCTCATCCACGTGAAGGAATTGGACCCTGGCAATTCCATTCACACTGTCTCCCATCAATCTTCATAGGATCCATATCACAGAGGTTAGACAGTGTTCCCAGCAAACACTCCCAGGGCAGAGAAAGTACAGCGATCCAGCTTTATTTAAACTTTATTTAAGTTTTATTAAACTTTATTTAATCTTTATTTAAACTGTACCCATTTAAATCTCCAGGGTTGGTAGAGAATACAGTTAGATGCAAAGTAAAACTCCCTGTACATTGCAGCTTTTCACATTCCCAAGCCATGTTCACCGTGGCGTTAGGTACTGATCAAATCTCCCACTTCCCCCATCCTGTTCACATCAAACACACTCAGGGCAGCTCCATCACTGGGTTAGATACAGTCCCGCGACAATTTCTCCATCTGAATCGCCCAGAGTCTGGGGAGAGTGGGGTTCGATACAGAGTCAAGATCTGTCCATATTGTCCACATCGGACACTCCCAGGACAGGGACAACATGGGGCTTTATACAGAGTAAATCTCCCTCCATACTGTCCACGTCAAATACTCCCAGGACAGGTATAACATGGAGCTAGATACAGAGTAAAGATCCATTTGCACTGTACCTCCCAAACACGCACAGGATAGGGCCAGCACGGGGTGAGGTACAAAGTTAGGCAGCATTGTAGACAGTGGAGATGGTACCTTAACATTACAAAGGGATATTGATAGACTGGGTGAATAGGCAAAGCTGCATCCGTTGTTCAGGTTAAATCAGTGAGTGATACATTTTTGTTCAGTGAAGACATTGAAGGATATGGGCCAAAGGAAGGGAATGTGGAGTTCGGCCACATATCAGTCATGATGCTATTGTCTGATGGTACAGGCTCGAGGGGCTGAATGGCCTCCTCCTGTTCCTATGTTACAAACTCTCCCCATCAATCACTCTCAGGGCAGGGACAGGATGGGGTTAGATGCACAATGAAGCCGCCTTTACTGTATCCCCATCAACCCCTCCAAGGACAGGGGCAGCACAGGTTTAGATAAAGAGTCCAGCTCTCTCTCTCTCTCTCCACACTGTCGCGATCAACCACTCCCGGTATTGTTTAATGGAGCTTTAATATTTGAAAATGCTCATCTTATTCTGTCATTCCTTACCCCTTAGTAACTCTGTATGTGTGTGTGTGTGGGAGAGAGAAGGGGAGAGAGAGAGAGAGAAAGAGAGAGAGAGGGCGTGACCGGGGCCCTGCATTCGTGGGTCAGGTCCTCTTGTACTCCAGTATTAAACATTATTTTCTGGATCCGTGGACCAGAAATCACAGGAAGCTAACGTGATGGTGTCATCAAATATTCGGATGGTTTGCCAATTATTCCCAGGACATGGGACGAGGGAAGTGAGGAAGCCTTGCTGTGTCTGCAGACTCAGTCTGCAGGGGGCAGTGTGTGATCAGGAAGGCAAAGGGATTGCTGTCTTCATTCGCTTATGGGATGTGAGGATCACTGGCTGGGTCCAGCATTTATCCCCCATTCCCACCAGCCCTTGAGAAGGTGGGAGGGAGCTGCCTTATTGAACCGCTGCACTCCATCAAATTAATGTTTCTGGAGAAACAGAGTGTAGCGGGAATTAAACTCCAGCTTTCTCTGTTCCTGCTCCCAACTTAAAATTCCCCCCCCCCCCCCCCCCCCCCCCCCCCCCCCCCCCCCCCCCCCCCCCCCCCCCCCCCCCCCCCCCCCCCCCCCCCCCCCCCCCCCCCCCCCCCCCCCCCCCCCCCCCCCCCCCCCCCCCCCCCCCCCCCCCCCCCCCCGTTTAGTTTATACTGAGTTAGAGACTGGAATTTCATCGATGGTCTCAGCGAGTTTATGTATTTCAGAACACAACAGGGAGTGAGTTTCAGTCTGAAATCTAACTGAGGGATTTGAGGGACTTTATAAATAGAGAAACGGGTACCAGTGAGTGAGTTACAAATCGGGGTACCGTTGTATGGTACAGTGTGGGTCACATATTGACTAACCAATACTGGGGAGCGAGTCTAATTGAGGAGTTGGGCTTTTTATATATCGAATCACAGATACTTGAGAGTGAGACACAGGCTGGAATGTGATCGAAGGATTCGAGGAGGTTTATACATTGAATAACAAATACCCAGGAGTGATTTAAGGACTGGAATCTTATAGAGATAATCGGGGTGATTTATATTTAGAATAACAGATAAATGAAAGTTAGTTACACATTGGAATTTTATCATGGGGTTTGGGGTGTTCATTTATACAATGACAGATACTCATGAGTGGCGTACAGACTGGAATGTAATCAAGGGGATTGGGGTGCTTTACATGTGGAATAACTGAGAACCCAAATACTCTCTCTTATGCACAATCTCACTATTTTTCTCTCTCAGGTAGAATCTCATCATCTGTCTCATACATTACCAGTTTGTCACCCTCTCTCATACAGTCTCACCATGTTTCCCTCTCATATACAAACTATTTCTCTCCCACATGCACAGTCTCACTCTCTCTCTGTCAAACATAATGTCACTCTCCCTCATACTCAATCTTGCCAACTCTCTCATAGACAATCTCACTCTCCCCCATACTCAATCTCACTAACACTCTCTCCCAAACACAATCTACACCAGTATGTTCCCGACAGACAATTCATGTAAGCACAGCACTGTTATGGACTTTACAAAGTGGGAAAAGCAAGAGAGACGAGCAACATCAGTAAAGTTTGTGACTATTGAACATTGGACCCAAACTAACATGTCAGATTCTCTGACCTCCCCCCCCACCACCCCCACCCCGCCCCCCAGGCCGACACAGAGGACTGGGCAAATCGTGGGTTTATTTGCTGAGGTTCTGTCTCAGAATATTCTTGCTGCTCGTGTGACTCCCAGATATAACTCTCTATGTCCATCTTCTATTTCTATATTTCCACCAAATGTGCCTATTTTTCTCTCTCTCTGTGTTTCTGACCTGACTGCAAGTGAGCATGTCTGTGTGAATGGGAGAGACCGGGCGTGTGTGTGTGTATGTGTGTGTGTGTATGTGTGTGTGTGTATGTGTGTGTGTGTCTTGTGTGTGTGTGTGTGTGTGTGTGTGTGTGTCCATCTGAGTGAAAGGTCTGAGTGTCTTTGATTCTATGATGGAGCTCCTAACTCTCTCTCACATACAGACACAATCTCACACATGAGCTGACACCTACACACGCACTAACACATACGCTAACAAACAGTAACACAGAAACACTCACACATACATGCTCATACACACACACTCTCATACACACACGTTTTCACACACCCACCCACCCACACACACACACACACACACACTTACCTTCTCTCACTCGTTCTCACTCACTCTTCCACTCAGTCGGGGTTCAGGAGGTCTATACATCAAACAACAGATGCCCAGAAGTGGGTTACAGCATTGAACCTGATTGAGGGTTCCGTGGGGATTTCCACAGAGAGTAACAGGTACCGGGGATTGAGTACAGACAGGAATCTAATTCATTTCTGGGCGATTTATATATGGAATAACATAGAGTTCAGAAGAGAGTTACAGACTTGAATCTAATCGGTGTTGGGGTGGAGAGTGGGGGTGGGGTGATGTGGGGTTTGGGAGTAGACATTGTTGTACATAATGACAGATCCCGGGGAGTGAATTACAGACTTGAATCTAATCGGTGTTGGGGTGGGGAGTGGGGGTGGGGTGATGATGTGGGGTTCGGGAGTAGACGTTGTTATACATAATGACAGATCCCGGGGAGTGAATTACAGACTTGAATCTAATCGGTGTTGGGGTGGGGAGTGGGGGTGGGGTGGTGATGTGGGGTTCGGGAGTAGACGTTGTTATACATAATGACAGATCCCGGGGAGTGAGTTACAGACTTGAATCTAATCGACCTTTGGGGCTTGATTCATCCACCCAGTAACTGATGCCTGGGAATGAGTTACAGGCAGGAATCTAATCAAGTGTATCAGGATGGTTTATACACAGAGTGTCAGATACCCAGGGCCGTGTTACAGACTGGAATCGAACTGAATAGTTCAATGTGGTTTTTATACAGAGTAACAGTTATTCAGGAGTGAGTTATCGAGATGATAGAAATTATAGAGTCATACAGCACGGAAACAGGTCCTTCGATCCAACTGGTCCATGCTGACCCGTTTTCCTGCACTGTGCTTACCCCCATTTGCACCATTTGGGGTGTTTCAGAACAGGAAGCACAGATTTATGGAAGTGAGTTACACCTTGGAATCTAATCGATGGGTTTCATGATAGTTTTTCTACAGAATAAAAAATTACAAATCAAAATCTGACTGAGGGTTTGAGGTGGTTTATGTCGAGAGTCGTACATAAATGGAAATCAGTTACAGATTAGAATTTTATCAAGGGGTGTGGGGTGGTTTATATTTAGAATAACAGATAAACAATTGTCAGTTACAGATTGAAATCGAACTGATGGATCAAGAGGTTTATTTATAAAAAGAACATATATCCAACTGTGAGTTACAAACTGGAATCTACTTGTGGGCTTGGAGGAGGGTTATATGTAGAATAACTGATACCCGGGAGTTACTTACAGGCTGGAATCTATTCAAGGGGTTTGAGATGGTCTAGGTAAATAGCCACAGATACATGGGAGTGAGTTACATATTGGAATCCGATTGAGGAATTCAGGGTGGTTTGTATACAGAACAACAGAAACCCATGATTGAGTCACAGGTTGGAATCTAACTGAGGGTTTTGTGGTGATTTGTGCATAAAATAACAGAGACCCGAGAGTGAGGTACAGACTGGAATTCGTAAAAGTGGTCGGTCTGGTTTATACACAGAATATTAGAAACGCGAGAGTGTGTTATAGACTGGAATAGAATTGAGGGGAGTGGGTTATTTATATACAGAACAACCGTATATGAGAGGGGAGAAAACAAGGGAGAAAGTACCCACCATGGACCAACTCAACAATGAGCTGAGTCACACGGCATTCAACTGCTGTATGTGGAGGTTTCCATGTGTTCTGAAAGCTGGGAGAGAAACAGGCAGACCCTCACACAGTGAGCACCAGGCAGGAAGGGACAGGAGGAGATTCGGATTTCCAAATGGCATCAGATCAGAACAGTGTTAGATTTAAACATTGACTCGGCAGAGATAACTTGGAAAGGGAATTGGAGAGAGGTTAAATCACAGGAAGTTAACCTGTTCATTCCACCAACAAATGATGTGTTCCCAATTTTACCAGGAATTCGTGTGGGAAAGTGAGGAAAAGGTATCAGATTATTGTTAGTCTGCACTGAGACATTTTAATTGATCTGTGATCAGTTTCCTTTTATAGTCATAGAGTCATAGAGATGGACAGCATGGAAACAGACCCTTCGGTCCAACCCGTCCATGCCCACCATTATGTCTTGAAGTCATAAACTTCCCTCCTTTAGGTGACTGCCCACTTGCCTACATTGAACACCGTCCCCTCTGTTTTCCCCATTCACTGAAGATATTAATATCCTTTTATAATGGGGCGGAAGTGAGAACTGCAGATGCTGGAGGTTGAAGTCGAGGGATTCCTGATGAAGGGCTTTTGCCCGAAACGTCGATTTTCCTGCTCCTCGGATACTGCCTGAGCTGCTGTGTTTTTCCAGCACCACAATCTCGACTCCTTTTACAATAACACTACCATGCTGGTTACAGTGCTGTCTATCTCGCACTGTCTTATTTATCTTCAATCCTGTGTAACTACAATGACACCAACAAGCACACAACGTTTCATCCCACAGCTTTGTTTATTTGCAGATGCATTCTTTTCTTTTATTTGGAGACAACACACAATTTGAACTCCGAAAAGGTCAGAGTGGGATTTGATGAACACTTGATTTAGGGATGGGGCCTAACTACACAGGATTCAGACATGGAAAAGACTTTTGACACATCCCCCTCTCCCTTGCTGACAGAATTCCAGAGCCAAATGAGTAAGTCAGACATGTTAGGTGTGTTCCCGGCAGCCAGTTTGTGTTAGCACAACACTGACGTTGACTATATAAACGTGGAAAAGTAAGAGAGACTGACAATATCATTACAGTTTGAAAATATTGAACATTGGTCCCACACTAACATGTCACATTCTCTGGGTTTTTAAAATTCATTTGTGGGTCTTGGCCGTCCCTGGCTGGGCCAGCTTTGATAGCCCATCCCTATTTGCCATTGAGAAGGTGCTGCTGAGCTGTCTTCTTGAATCGCTACAGTCCACTTGCTGTGGGTTCACCCACAATGTCAATAGGGAGGGATTTCCAGGATTTTGACCCAACAACTGTGAAGGAATACTGGTATATTTCCAAGTGAGGGTGGTGAGTGGCTTGGAGGGCAACTTACAGCTGGTGGTGTTCCTAAGTAGCTGCTGCCCTTGTCATAGGGTCATAGAGTCATAGAGATGTACAGCACGAAAACAGACTCTTCAGTTCTAATCGTCCATGCCGACCAGATATCCCAACCCAATCTTTTCCCACCTGCCATCACCAGGTCCATATCCCTCCAAACCCTTCCTATTCATATACCCATCCAGATGCCTTTTAAATGTTGCAATTGTACTAGCCTCCACCACTTTCTCTGGCAGCTCATTCCATCTCACCCTAAAACTATGCCCTCTAGTTCCCCTCCAGGGAAGAGACTTTGTCTATTTATCCTATCCATGCCCCTCATGATTTTATAAATCTCCATAAGGTCACCCCTCAGCCTCAGGCGCTGCAGTGAAAACAGGGATTCATCCAATAAATGGGCATGACTGACATCATGGAGACAATGTGAGGCACATTCCCTCAACACCAAGCTGCTGGACAAAAGTCCAACACAAATTAGAAAGCAAATTTTGATGTTAGCGGGGCATTAAGGAAGAGGAAAACAAGGTAGATGCAGCAAACAAAATCACATCCATCCACGAGAAAGCAATGTAATCTCTTTATGTGAAGGCAGCATTATTACAACAGCAGGCTGCCTCTCTGTTCATAAAGTGGCGAGAATTACAAGTTTTTCTAATTAACACAGTTTCCAATGATGATTCTTCCCTCGATTAGGTCATGCGTTACCTGTCACAATCTAATTTGAGTGAGAAACATCTTCGACCAACTGGGAATGATAAAGTTGCCATCATCAGAGCTGCAACGCTAATCTCCCAGTGGAGATTACACAGAATATAATCGAAACACACAGAGAATGTAACACTGCAGAGTTTAATGTTTGCATTTTTATGTGCAGGAATAAAGGATTGTCACTCTACACTGAAAATGCATCTGCCAATTCAATTAGCCAGGAAAGTTTTCTACATGGTTCTTGCCATCATTGGTGTTCCTGGTAAGTGTTTAGAAGTATTTACAATTTGTGGATGACATCTCTCCTGGTTTTCCTTGTTAATTAAGAGATTTGAATTCTGATGTAATATTCAATGTTATACCAACTCCCGAGTTGCAATATTATACAGTTAAATTAGGTATTAAAAAAGTTCTGTTGCTTCATTGCTTTACTACATGATTACACTGAGTCAAATGTAATGAACTCCTGAGTCGCACCTTAGACTGGAGGCTACCTTCAGGGAAGGAGTTATTGGAAATGGCAGCAAGTATAGAACTGCAATGGATCTTGGTGAGTCAGTGCAGTGGATCTCCTAACCCCAGTGTTCCCACATTCCTGCGTGTATCTGTGTGTGTGCAGTTGTATTGATAGCAGCACATTTCCTCCTTCCTACTTTAGGGAGCACTACAGTAAAAGGGGTTTGAGCTGGTTCATCTCCTTTACACCGTGTGGGTTTCAGATTCTGTTAGCTCTGACTGTTGGATGTTCAGAATCCGCTGTCGGCTTTGGTAACTGTTGAGGAGCACGGATTGACCTTTCCAGTTATGGGAGTGATGAAGATTTGAGGAATAATTTTCTTCTTATAGAATCATGCAGCATAGAAACGGCCCCTTTGTCAATTCCTCCATCCTGACCAGATATCGCAAATTAACCTAGTCCCATTTGCCAACATTTGGCCCATATCCTTCTAAATCCTTCCTGTGCATATACCCATGCCTTTTAAATGTTTTAATTTTCCCCCCTTCCCCCCTCGCTCCGTCCCTCTTCCTTACCTCACCTCTCCTTTCCCCATCTCCTTCCTTCCCCCTCTCCTTCCCCCATCTCCTTCCTTCCCCCCTTCCCCATCTCCTTCCTTCCCCCCTCTCCTCTCCATCTCCAACTTTCCCCCTTCCTTCCCCACACTCCTTCCTCCATCTCCTTCCTTCCTCCTCTCTCCTTCCTTCCCCCCTTCCTTCCCCCTTTCCCCCATCTCCTTCCTTCCCCCTTCGTTCCGCCCCTCTCCTTCCCCCATCTTCTTCCTGGCCCCTTCCTTCCCCCCTCCTTCCCCCAATCCCCTTCCTTCCCCCTTCCTTCCGCACTCTCCTTCCCTCCATCTCCTTCCTTACCCCTTCCTTCCCCCCTCTCCATCCCCCCCTCTCCATCCCCCCTACTTCCCGCAATCTCCTTCCTGCCCCCTTCCTTCCCCCTCCTTCCTTCCCCCTTCTTTCCCCCTCTCCTTCCTTCCCCCTTCATTCCCCATCTCCTTCCCCCATCTCCTTCCTTCCCCCTTCCTCCCCCCCTTACCCCATCTCCTTCCTTCCCCCCTCCTCCCTCATCACCTTCCTCCCCATCTTCTTCCTCCCCCCTCCTTCCCCATCTCCTTCCTTCCCCCCCTCCTTCCCCCCCCTTCACCCCTCTCTCCTTACCCCTCTCCTTCCCCTGCATCTTCTTCCTTTCCCCCCTCCTTTCCCCCTCTCCTCCCCATCTCCTTTCTTCCAACCTTTCCCCACTCTCCTTCCCCCACTCACCTTCCCCCCCTCCTTCCTTCCCTCTTCCTTCCCACCTACTTCCCTCCCATCTCCTTCCTTCCCCCCTCCTTCCCCCCTCTTGTTCCTTCCCCCCTCCCCCCCTCCTACCCCCTCTCGTTCCTTCCCCCCTCCTCCCCTCTACCTTCCACCCTCTCCTTCCTTCCCCGGCTCTTTACTTCCCCTCTCTCATTCCCCCTCTCTCCTCCTCCTTCCTTCCCCGCACTCTCCTTCCACCATCTCTCCGTCCCTCTTCCTTACCCCACCTCTCCTTCCCCATCTCCTTTTTCCCCCTCTCCTTCCCCCATCTCCTTCCTTCCCCCCTTCCCCCATCTCCTTCCTTCCCCCCTCTCCTTCCCCCCTCTCCT